>NW_016107391.1:10935926-10942417 GCF_001604975.1 Cebus imitator | reverse complement strand
TGCTGGGATTACAGGTGTGAGCCACAGTACCCGGCCTAATCCTATAATCCTAGTACATTTCCTGATTGAATCACCACAGATGACTTTTAACGCCTCTCATCAAACCTGTAGCATCCCTTTTCTCCTCTTCATTTTCAGCTCATGACCTTGTTTCCTGTGTATTAAAAACGAAAGCAATCAGAAGAAAACTTATATGTCTCCTTGTATCTTTTACCCATACTTTGCCTTTGCTACTATTCTGTCATCATGGTCTCCACTCTTGCTCCTTTCTCCTCTTAAGGATGTTGCATTGCTTCAGTATTCATCTCATTCTCCTGCATGCTAATGAGCTGCATCATTTTCTCATTTCTACTGGATTATCCCTATCAGCATACAGATATACTGAAATATCTCCCATCTTTGGAAAAAAAAACCTTTCCAAATGTCACATCTTTCTTTAGTTACTGTTCTCCCAAAAGGTAAATATTTGTGGTCATCAGTGCTCCCTGTCTTGTTTGGATCCACTACAATCAGCTTTTTTTCCTCTTCCGTTCTACCATAACAGTTCTTTTTGAGATTACTAAGTGACTTTGTTGATGGTAAATTCTTAGTTCTCAAGCCTAATCTCAGTGGGTGTAGAAGCAGTACCAGCATTTGATGTGGTTGATAATATCATTATGTTTGAAATCTTTCTTCCCTATGCTTCTGGGATATTACTGCCTATTTTCAGTTTCTTTTGCTGGTTCCTTTTCATTGTCCCAACTTCTAAAAAATGAGGCAGTGTTTCAGGGATGTATGTTTAGACCTTGTCTATATTTGTATTTATTTTTAGTCCCCTGTGATCTCATTCTGTCTAGCTAGAAATGTATTATTTATTTAATTTATTTATTGTTTTATTATAATTAATTAATTAATTTTTTTTGAGACAGAGTTTCACTCTGTCGCCCAGGTTGGAGTGCAGTGGTGTGATCTTGGCTCACTACAACCTCTGCTTCCTGGGTTCATGCGATTCTTGTGCCTCAGCCTCCTGAGTAGCTAGGACTACAGGCACATGCCATCATGCCTAGCTAATTTTTGTATTTTTAGTATAGACATGGTTTCCCCATGTTAGCCAGGCTGGTCTTAAACTCCTGACCCCAAGTGATTCACCCGCCTTGGCCCCCCGAAGTGCTGGGATTACAGGTGTGAGCCACTGTGCCCGGCTTTATTATTTTTTTTTAATTAAAAAATTTTTCTTAAGACAGGATCTTGCTCTTGTTCTCCAGGCTGGAGTATAGTGGTGTGATTTTGGCTCACTGTACCTTGACTTCCTGGGCTCAGGTGATCCTCCTACCTTAGTCGGAGAGTAGCTGAGACCACAGGTGTGTGCCACGACATCTGGCTAGTTTTTGTATTTTTTGTAGAGCTGGGTTTTCGCCATGCAGCCCAAGCTGATCTTGGGCTCAAATGATCTGCCTGCTTGGCCCCCCCAAAGTGCTGTGACTACAGGCGTGAGCTATTGCACCCAGCATAGAATTACATATTTCAAACTAAAATTTTTAAGTAGATTTCTAATAGACATCCCAAATTTCACATCGAAACTGAAATCCTCCCTCTTCTCTATCTCCTCCCCCCCCCCCAGTAATTGTTCCCATTCTGGTCTTCCTCATCCTATTAAATGCCAACTCCATCTTTCAGTTTCTCTGGCCAAAAACCTAGTAGACATTCTTGACTCTTTCCCATACTCTCACATCCGATTCAAATAATTAGCATGAAAGCGTGTCCCTTATCTACCTTAAAAACTGCCATAAGAATAAATGTAACCATGATTTGCTCTATCTGCTGCCGTCTCTGTAAGCAACTGTCATCTCTGCCTGTATTATTTTAGTAGTCTCTAATCTATTTGCTGCTTTGCTGTGTTCTGTTCTCAAGTGAGAAACCAGGGCGAACCTTTGAAAATGAAAATCTGATTATTTTACTCCTGGGTTCAAACCCTTAGTGGCTTTCCATATCATTTATAAAAACTGGAATACTTAATGCCTAAGTATTAAGTATATAAGTATAATAAATGCACTTTTATGTATTCACGAAGTCTTGAGCCTTCATTATCTGTACCTCCTGTCTGTCTGATTTCATGTCTTACCAGTTTTTCCTTGACTTCTTCCATTCTGGCCACATGTAGACCTCCTTGAGGTTTCTTGAGCTTGCCTGCCATGTGTTGCTTTAGTGCCCGTAGGAATGGAGCTTTGTTTTATTCACTGCAGAATCCCCAGTATTCAGAACAGTGGATGGCACATAATGGGCACTCACATTTCCTGAATGAATGGCTGCTAATCTTGTTACTCACGTCTTTGTTAAAAGCTTATATGAATATTTCTATAACTAAAAGTATTTGAACTTCACTTAAAACCATATAGTCCTGTAAGAATTAAGTAGAAACAAATTTAGATGCAAGAGGATAAAGTAAGTTTCAAATCAGTTTTTGTGTATGTAAAGTGAAAATACACAGTAAAATGCTAAGTGACAGAGGAGGTAGGAAAGAAAAGAAGTAAATCAGTAGAATGAAGAAAAGGAAAACCTGATTTGGTAGTAGGGTGACAAAACCTTAAAAAAAAGATTCTATTTTGGCCTTGCCCCATATGTTTTTTAAAGTGATGTTTCTTGAATTCTGAGTGTTGGTGATTTACATGGACTTAGACCCTTCAAATTGGACTCTATTATAACCTTTTCTTAAAAATTTGAGACAGAGTTTCACTCTTGTTGCCCAGGCTGGAGTGCAGGGGCGTGATCTGGGCTCACTGCAATCTCCGCTTCCCAGGTTCAAGCGATTCTCCAGCCTCAGCCTCCAGAGTAGCTGGGATTAGAGGCACTCGCCACTGTGCCCGACTAATTTTTTTTTTCATTTTTAGTGGAGACGGGGTTTCACCATGTTGACCAGGCTGGTCTCGAACTCCTAATCTCAGGCAATCCTCCTGCCTCAGCTTCCCAAAGTGCCGGAATTACAGGTGTGAGCCACAGCGCCCAGCCTATTACAACCTTTTTGAGACTGAGTGTTGCTCTGTTGCTTAGGCTCCAGTGCAGTGGTGTGATCTTGGCTCACTGCAACCTCTGCCCCCCAGATTCAAGAGATTCTTGTGCCTCAGCCTCCCAAGTAGCTGGGATTACAGGAGTCTGCCACCATGCCTGGCTAATTTTGTATTTTTAGCAGGGAAGAGGTTTCACCATGTTAGACAGGCTGGTCTCAAACTCCTGACCTCAAATGATCCACCCACCTTGACCTCCTAAAGCGCTAGGATTGCAGGTGTGAGCCACTGTGCCCAGCATTATAGCTTGCTTTTTATCAAAGATATAGGTTAAAATAAGATTGGATGCCAAAACTTCATTATTTTTTAAATTTTTTTGCTAATTTTTTTTTGTTAAAGACATGCAGTTACTGTTACTGAGATAGCTCGATGGCATCCTGCACATTTTTGTTTTTGAAAGCTCAAATTGAAGTCTCACAGTTTTAGGGAGGGATTTTTCAGTGAACAAAAAGTTATTAGTATGCCTGTCCTCTTAGTACTGTACTGCCTAGTTACTGTCCTTTCAAAAAAAAATAGAGCATATAAGTACATTTATTATATTTCTGTGGTAAACTAGCAGCTAGTTACAATAATGTACATAACTCTATTGAGTAGTATTTATTAAATGCATATACATACTTGTGCTCTTAAAAATGCTTGTACATACTAAAACTGCAATTTTACTGATAGTTAAGAAATGAAAGTGCAAAAGAAATTAATGATATGTGAAGTTTCGGTATTTCATTGTGCAGAGAAAAGGTGTGTGTGTGTGTGTTTTTCCCCTGAGCTGGTCTCATTTCCTGTCAGCTGATAATAAAAATCTTGGGCGCAGCAGCCCAAGTCTGCGATCCCAGCACTTTGGGAGGCTGAGGTGAGTGGATTGCTTGAGCCCAGTCAGGAGTTTGAGACCAGCTTGGGCAACGAGGCAAAACCTCATCTCTACAAAAAAAAAAAAAAAGAAAGAAAGAAAAAGAAAAATTAGCCAGGCATGTACACCCAGAGTCCCAGCTACTCAGGAGGCTGAAGTGGGTGGATCCCTTGAGCCTGGAAAGTCAAGGCTGTAGCGAGCCAAGATTGCACCACTGCATTCCACCCTGGGTGATGGAGTGAGACCCTGTTTCAAAAAAAAAAACTTTTAGATAAATTGTTAAAACAGATGACCCAGAAGTTGGTGAATGAAGAGATAATATTTGTCTGCAAGTGTAAATTATTCTCTATAAACCAGTGTAAACATTTTCCCATTATTGTATAATATGCAATAATTTATGTCCTTATTGACTTGTATTTTGGGACTTTCATGTGGCTACAATATGTGTGTGTGTGTGTGTGTGTGTGTATATATATATATATATATATATATCTTTACAGTTTTTGTAACATGCAGATAAAATTTAGACTCATATGCTTGATATTTTACTTTAACTCCTCAGCAATAATATTCATAAAAATCAGACTTGGTATTGTATTTTTCTTTCACATTAAGATAAACATGACCATGATAATTTTTAAAAAGCCTGTTTATATACCAAATAAAATAATGTTAGATGAAACACTAGAAATGTTTCTCTACAGTTTTGAAATAATCTATTTTATAGACAAATTAGGTCATGTTCATTAGAATTTGACATTGACCTACTTGAATTCATACGTTAGCATTTCACACGTAAAATAACCATCTTAGATTAATCAGAGCCTTATTTCTGAGCTGTTGTATAGTCCTACCACTCAGTTTATTTCAGCTGTATTCATAGTTTGATGCCTGTCATCCTACTTTAGCTTTATAATATTCTGTATAGTTTATTAAGTAATCAAAATGATCATAATGAGAAAAGTGAATACAGTTACGAGGTGTGACCCCAGTCTCATAAGGAGTCATTAAAATAAAAAAAGTCTTCATTTATTCTATTCAGTACATTTATGAAACTACTATGTGAAATTGTTTCCCAACCAATTCAGAATAAGATATAAACTATACTCACCCAGAAAATACAAACTCAACATTCTGTACATAATTTGGCCCTAATAGCCTCTTATATCACCTTTGCTCACTATACTCTAGCCAAGTTAGTCTGTTCATAGTTTCTGAAACATGCCATTCTTTGTCTTGGCATACAGTGTTTTGTTTTGTTTTGTTTTATGAGATGGGGTCTCAATCTTGTTGCCCAGGCTGGAGTGCAGTAGCATAATCTCAGCTCACTGCAGCCTCTGCCTCCCGGGTTCAAGTGGTTCTCCCGCCTCAGCCTCCTGAGCAGCTGGGGCTGCAGGCACGTGCCACCATGTCTGGCTGATTTTTATATTTTTAGTAGAGATGGGGTTTCACCATGTTGGCCAGGCTGGTCTCAACCTCCTGACCTTGTGATCCGCCCACCTCTGCCTCCCAAAATGCTAGAATTACAGGTGTGAGCCACTGTGCCCAGCTGGCTTAGAGCTTCTACGTTGGTTGTTTCCTTTGTCTGAAATGGTATTTTCCCAGATTTTTGGTTTTTTTTTGAGATGGAGTTTTGCTCTTGTTGGCCAGGCTGGAGTGCAATGGCGCTGTCTTGGCTCACCACAACCTCCACCTCCTGGGTTCAAGCAGTTCTCATGCCTCTGCCTCCCAGGTACCTGGGATTACAGACATGTGCCATTACACCTGGCTAATTTTGTACTTTTAGTAGAGACAGGGTTTCTCCAAGTTGGTCAGCCTGGTCTTGAACTCCCGACCTCAGGTGATCTGCCTGCCTCGGCCTCCCAAAGTGCTGGGATTACAGGCGTGAGCTACCATGCCTGACAGTTCTCCCAGTTTTTTTGTTTTTGAGACAGAATTTTTGCTCTTGTTGCCCAAGTCTGGAGTACAATGGCACGATCTTGGCTCATTGGAACCACTGTCTCCTGGGTTCAAACGATTCTCCTGCCTTAGCCTCCCAAGTAGCTGGGATTACAGGTATGTGCCATCGTGCCTGGCTAATTTCTTTTATTATTAGTAGAAACAGGGTTTCATCATGTTAGCCAGGCTGATCTCAAAGTCCTGATCTCAGGTGATCCACCCATCTCAGCCTCCCAAAGTGCTGGGATTCCAAGTGTGAGCCAACGCACCCTCTCTTGCCCAGGTGTTTTACAGCCTGGCCCTTTACCTTTCCAATCTCAGCTTAAATATCACCTCTTGCTTCCTCACCACTCAGTTAAAAATAGCTCTTCCCCATCACTGTTTTAATTTCTTTATGCCATTTGTCAGTCCTTCAAGTTATGTGTTTTTTAAAATTTATTTTTATACAGCAGGGACCTCCTTTGTTTTGTTCCTTGCTGTCTACAATGCCTGAAACAATAGCTGACATCAAATAGATGTTCAGTTAAAAAAAAATGTTGAGGCCGGGTGCGGTGGCTCAAGCCTGTAATCCCAGCACTTTGGGAGGCCAAGGCGGGTGGATCACAAGGTCAAGAGATCGAGACCATCCTGGTCAACATGGTGAAACCCCGTCTCTACTAAAAATA
>NW_016107391.1:10930989-10935830 GCF_001604975.1 Cebus imitator | reverse complement strand
AAACTCCGTCTCAAAAAAAAAAAAAAAAAAAAAAAAAAAAATGTTGAGAGGATAAAGCCAAGTAGAAATCTCATCTATTCATCCACCTTCCCCCCCGCCCCCCGCCCCGCCCGCCGCATCTTTTTTAAAATGAGGCCTTGCTCTGTTGCCCAGGCTGGAGTTCAGTGGTATGATCTGGGCTCACTGCAGCCTCTGCTTTCTGGATCCTATCAGTTCTTGTGCCTCAGTCACCTAAGTAGCTGGAATTACAGGCGTGTGCCACCATGCTAGCCAGTTTTTGTATTTTTAGTAGAGATGGGGTTTCTTCTTGTTGGCTAGGCTAGTTGAGAACGTGATCCACTCACCTGGGCCTCCCAAAGTGCTGGAATTACAGGTGTGAGCCAGTGTACATGGCCTGTTCTTTCTTGTGAATGATTTTAGTGCATTAATAATTTAAAATGTCAAAAGTATATCTCTCCTAGCCTAGAAAAGGATCTGGATTATTCAGATAAAAGCCTGTTTTAGAAAATAATAAGAAAATTTAGGAACCGTTGTGATGATCCTTAGATCAGAGTAGTAAGTGGAGCCAGTGTTGTGCTAGAGCTGGTTAGCTGGTTGTGGTGGAGCTGGTTAGCTGATTTTGCCTCTCTCTCCAACTCCATGTTGAGTGACATCATGTTAGTAGCTTGAAACTGGCTATGGTGGGACATTTACAACATGGCAGACTGCAGAAGCTACAGATCAGGGCCCCTTTTCTCAAAAAGGTGATTAAATATTTATTAACAGACCACTGGTGGTTGGGACCATATGAATTTGTTGTTTTTGTAGACAAAATGCCTGATTATTGGCCAGCCGGCCTGCCTTCCTTCCTTCCTTCCTTACTCTCATTCTTCTCTCTTTCTTCTTTCTTTCTCCTCTCTCTTCTCTCTCTTCTTTTTTTTTTATTTTCACAGTCTGGCTCTGTCGCCCAGGGTGGAGTACAGTGGCATGGTCTCAGCTCACTGCCAACCTCTGCCTCCCAGGTTCAAATGATTCTCCTGCCTCAGCCTCCTGAGTAGCTGGGACGACAGGTGTGCACCATCACACCTGACTAATTTTTGTATTTTCAGTAGAAACAGGGTTTTATCATGTTGACCAGGCTGGTCTTGAACTCCCGATCTCAAGTGATCCACATGACTTGGCCGATCTCAAGTGATCCACATGACTTGGCCTCGCAAAGTGCTGAGATTACAGGCGTGAACCATCGCACCTGGCCAAAATTGGCAATTTCTTATGGTTTAATGTAGCAGAATTACTTATTTTGATTTAAAGAAGTGGAATTATATCAGTGCTTTTACCTTTTTTCTTTTTCAGTTATGTTCTCTTTACGTCTGATGATTACTTCTAGATTCATTTAATGCATAAAAATGGGCTATTTATATGTCTCTATATTGTTTAACTGTATATCTAATAGTTTAAGTTCATTCTAAAGCAGCACAAAAGATCTTCAGATTCCTCTGAGAGTGTTCGTGGTTTTGCTAGCCTATTGAAAAGTGGTCCTTTTCTGGTCAAGAAAGCCCAGCTTATTCAGCTTGTTATATAGTATTTCCTCTGCCCTGTCCGCCGCTTTTCAGAATGATTTTACATAAATACCCCTGAGTTCGATTCTTTTGAGTTGTTTTTCTGTCTTTTTTTCTGCTTTTACCTTACCCTTTAAGTGCTTGCTTACTTTCTCTGATGATTTATTTTCCACTACTCTGTGATTTTTTTTGTGAATCAGTGAAAGCTTTTGTCTTCTTTTCCCAAGTTTTTTTCCTGTTACCTTTCTTATGGACATTCCAACCTATTCTCCACACTCTCCCCACCTTCTCCCCCAGTTCTATAAAGAGACACAAAGTTATAGTCTTCATTTTCTGATTGGAGGAAATTTAATGTTTAAAAATTGAACTTTGAGACCCGGCACAGTAGTTGACTAATGCTTGTAATCCCAGCACTTTGGGAGGCCGAGGTGGGCAGATTGCTTGACTACAGGAGTTCTAGATGTCCCTGGGCAACATGGTGAAACCCCATCTCTATAAAAAATACAAAAATTAACCAGGCATGAGTGTGCCTATAACCCCGGCTACTTGGGGTCTGAGGTGGGAGGATCGCTTGAGCCCAGGATGTCAAGGCTGCAGTGAATCAGGCTCTCACCACTGCACTCCAGCCTGAGTGACAGAGCAAGACCCTGTCTCAAAAAAAAAAAAAAGAAAAGAAAGAAAAATTGAACTTTGTTGGCTCAAGGGAGTTTACTGGCATTTTCTGAACAATAATTACTTTGTTAAATTGAATAACTGGATTTGAACTAGTGCTATTGAATTAAAATATGGTAAAGATGAATTAAAATATGGCACCTACACTACTTATCCTTTAACTGAAATTGTTCTCTTTTATGCACACACACACAAACCGAATTTAATGTAGAACATCAGAAAATATACACAAGGTAAAGAAAAAAATTTTAATCCTACCAGCCTAAGATATAATAACTGGTTGGTGGTCATGTTTTGATGAACATCCTTCCAGATACATCAATATAAATACATATTTTTAAACAAAATCTTACACATACTATTCTATAACATTTCACTTTAGTGAATATTATGATAGTAAAATTATTTTTTATTACTTCAGTTTGAAAGGGTCGTATTGGAAAGTGAAAATTTTGTTTGACAGGGATAAAGCTGTAAGTAAAGTTGTGATTAAAAACAATGGTGTTTATAGAGAGTAGAATGTGGTAAGTCAACTGGAGAAAAGAATTACTTCAGCAGTAAATTTTTTTTTAAGGGCCCTCTTACTGTTGCACAATAGCCTGATTGTTTTATACTAGCTGATGAAAACCATACAGGATTCTATGTACAGCAGAATTATTTTAATAATAGCCCTAGAGTAAAATATGAGCCTGTAGATAAGTTTATATTTTTTAGTCTGTCCAAGTCTGACATATTTTTTAATAGTAAGATAATTTTGGAAGAAAACTGTTTTATTGAAGGCCTTTATCTGTAGTATTACAATTTTATTAGATATTGCTACTCTTTTTATGTGTCAGAATAAGGAGCAAAGTAGTTCTTGGAAAAACTTTAGCATATAAGAATTCTTATGTTAATGTTTCCTTTGAAATTTGTTTTATGAATGTGAAAAATCCTTGTGGAAGAATTGCTCATATATATTGGTATGTTGCATTCTTTGGAAATAACCAGTTTCAAACTTGTCAAGTGGTTGTTTGGGTTGTTAAGTAGCAATTTTAAAAGCTGATTAAAGATCCTTTAAGGATTTTTTTTCTTGACCACAGTGATATTCATTACCTGAGATAGAGTAGACTGCTGATGTTTTGCTTTCATTTTTATTGTTCTTAACCTTGTCCTTTCTGTGTTGTATTACTGCTTGCTCACAAGCTCCTTCAGTCTTTTTCACTTGAGTAGCCATTTCTCTTACCCCTTGTGCTACTTCCTGGATGGTGCATGTGTTACTGAAAACATTTCTCATGTGGTAAAGAAAAATATAAGAGCAATGTTGTTGATGTGGCCTTTTCTACTGAGAAATGATGTGTTTGTGGTCTACAGAAGAGACTGGCAGTTAGTCCCTAAATAAATGTTTTTTATCTACATTGCATGTTTGTGAATGATATGCAAGTGCTTCTACTTGTTGGAAGGTAAAGTGAATCTTGAGACAAGTTCAAGAAAAGAGTTTAGAATTATTTCATACATTTTGCTGTTGAAGAAAATAGTATTTTTTAAAACGTTTCATTTCACAGTGAATTTTTAGCCTCTCCTTTTAATATTTATTTTGTGAATAGTGACCTTTTTTTTGGGAAACTCTACTCTGAAGAAGTTTAGAAATTAGTCATGCAGTAAGTGGCAGAACAAGTATTTAAAGTCTTTCCTGATTTTCCATAGTCATTTAGCTTGGAAAGCACTGTAAAGTGGCAGAAAGAATATGGACTTTGAAATTTAGACACACCTCAATTTGATCTCTTAACTTTGTCACATATTTGCTGGATGGCAAGTTCTTACCATTGGTGATTTTCATTTTCCTTTTCAGTTAAGTGTGAGTAATATATTTGTTAGGATTAAATGAAGTAATGCACATAAAGCATTTGGCTTGTAGAAGATGTTAATAAATGTTTAATTTCCTTTCAACTATACCATATCATTTAAAAATGTCTTGGGAGCCACTTGGACATTTTACTTGAAAGTTAAGTGCAATCAGGAAACTAGAAACATGTATAAACCAAGTAGTGATCTTTTAGGGAAATTTTAATTTCCCTAAGGAGGAGAGTAGTTCTTCAGTTCTTTACTGTTTCAAAATATATTTGACTTCAAGGAAAGTTTTAATGTTAAAAGCTGAAATAGAACTGAGTTGGGATGAGTTAATTATTGCTGACCAAAACTATAAAAAAAGTACATTTCTACATTTCCTGAGAAATTGAAACATTTGTGTTACATGCATAGAGAAGTCAATTTTAAAGGCTAAGAGCTGACCCTTTGAAAAGTTTGTGATTAAGATATGGGGAGACAGTGTTCATTTTAAAAATAATAAACAATAACAAGTTTCTCTTCTGAGATTTAAGATTTAAGAAATGGTGCTGGTTCAGACCTGAGTACAGTGACACAGGTACTAAATATGTTGTTGGAAGTAGTATAAATCTGGAACCTGTTTCAAAAGTGCTTTGGCATATGTCAAAGAGTAAAACTTTGTATTTCCACTTCTGAGAGGTTATCCTAAGGAAGTAACTTTCTTTATTTTTGTGGGGAGAGGAGGTTTATTTTTTATTTTTTATTTTTTATTAATGACACCTAATTGAGATAATTCATATAGAAAAATCACTTTTTTTTTTTTTTTTT
>NW_016107391.1:10927665-10930960 GCF_001604975.1 Cebus imitator | reverse complement strand
TTTTTGTTTTGTTTTTTTTTGGGGGACGGAGTCTCGTTTTGTCACCCAGGCTGGAGTGCAAAAGTTGTGATCCCAGCTCACCGCAACCTTTGCCTCCTAGGTTCAAGTGATTCTCCTTCCTCAGCCTCTCGAGTAGCTGGTATTATAGGCATGTGCCACCATGCCCGGCTACTTATGTATTTTTAGTTAGAGATGCGGTTTCTCCATGTTGGTCAGGTTGGTATCAAGCTCCCAACCTCAGGTGATCCGCCAGCCTCAGCCTTCCAAAGTGCAGGGATTACAGGTGTGAGCCACTGTGCCTGGCAAAAATCACTTTTTTACATTAGTTGGTGTTGTACAACGGTTGCTACTAATTTTATATTTTCATCACTCTAAAAAGAAACGAGTAGTCATTTCTGTTCTTCCCTTCCCATGTACTCTGATAGCCACTGCATATTTTCTCTTTCTAGATTTGCCTCTTTGGACATTTAGTGTAAGTGGAATCATGCGATGTGACCTTTTGTGTCTGACTTTTCATTTAGCGTAGTGTTTCAAGATTTATTTATATAGCATGTATAGTACATAATTCTCTTTTATGGCTGAATATTATTCCATTGAATGATTATACAATATTTTATTTGTCCATTCATCAGTTAATGGACATTGGGTTGTTTCCACATTTCAGTTATTATGAATAATGCTGCTATAAATATGGACATTCATGTACAATTTTTTGCAGGGGTTTGTTTTATCTTGAGTATATATACCTAGGAGTAGAATTGTTGGGCTGTATGGTAACTCTGTGTTTAACATTTTGTAGAACTATTAGACTGTTTTCTAAAGTGGCTGCACGATTTTATGTTTCTCTTAGCAGTGTAGGAAATATGTGGCCTTTTATAACTGGCTTCTTTCACTTAGCATAATATGTTCAAGGTTTATCCATGTTGTAGTATGTATCAGTACTTCAATCCTTTTAATGGCTGAATAATAATCCATTGCATGGATAGAACACATTATCCTTCAAAAAGCTTTTTATCCAAAAATGTCCAGTGAAGCATTATTTTTTTTAAAAGTTGAAAATTACCTTAATTTTCAATAAAGAGTAATTGTTAAATTAAGTATGTCTGCATGTATCTTCTCTTAGTAATTCATTATGAAGAATTTCAAGGGAAAACAATTGTTGGAGTGCTAAAGTAGGATACAAAATTGTACATGTACAGCTGTTCAATATACCTGGTTTGAGGGGATGGTTATTTCTTCATTTTAAATTTTTTTTAGAGACAGTCTCCTCTGTTGCCCAGGGTGGAGTGCAGTAGTGTGATCACACTTTCTATAACCTCAAACTCCAGGGCTCAAGTGAACCTCCCACCTCAGTCTCCTGAGTAGCTAGGACTACAGGCACATGTCATCATGCCCAGCTAGTTTTTAAACTTTTTTTGGTAGAGATAGGGTCTTGGTATGTTGCCCAGGTTGGTTGTGAATTACTATGCTCAAGCAATCCTCTGCCATAGCCTCCCAAAGCACTGCAATTACAAAAGGCATGAGCTACCTAGGGCCCAGCCCCCAATTTAAAAATGTTTCTATATTTTCCACACTTTTTTACAATAATCATTTATTTCTTGGATAATCAAAGTAAAAATAATTTTTAAAAATGACCATAGAAATTGCATGTGATGTTGTGTGCTTTAGTCCCAGCTACTTGGGAGACTGAGGTAAAAGGATTGCTTGAGCCCAAGGATTTGAGTCCAGCCCGGACAACATAATGAGACCCTGTCTCTAAAAACCAAAACCCAGGCCAGGGACAGTGGCTCATGCCTGTAACCCCAGCACTCTGGGAGGTCAAGGTGGGAGTATCATTTGAGCCTGGGAGTTTGAGAACAACCTGGGCAACAAAAAAAGGCCCCATCTCTGAATTAAAAAAAAAATTGCCTGGCATGGTGGTACACACCTGTAGTCCCAGTAATTCAAGAGGCTGAGACAGGAAGATCTCTTGAACATGGAAAGTTGAGGCCATTGTGAGCTGGGATTCTGCCACTGCACTCTAGCTTGGATGACAGAGTGAGACCCTGTTGCCCAAAAAACCCCCAAAACCAAAAAACCGTCAGTACTTGTATCTTTGTAGGTTACTGACATAAATTTATTCATCCAAGAAGAGCAGGATCATTCAGTGTGAGGAATGTTAACATTCTATTTTGATTCACGATTAGCATGTATGATAAATAAATAATTTCCTTCTATGGCTAAAAGAACTTTTAAATCTTCATATTGACCTAAAAATTTCAACTTATAGTAGCAGCATAGAATAATACTAATTCTTGTGTATTTGACTTCTGAAATGAGGGAGAGGAAAAATATAGGCAATACATATTTTGAATATAATGAATAGTATTGTATCTTTCAGAGTTCCTTGCAAGAAACAAACTCTATTCTAGGATTTTTTAGGCAGAAAGATACCTTATGGCAGGCAATTTGAAGAGCTGGAATCAAAGGGTTATCACTAGATTATTCAAGAATATAGCTACGACTGAGAGGTCAGGAAGCAAACTGGTAAGTAGTCATAGGAATGCTGAATCTGGTGCCATAACAGCTTCTAGTTGCCTTCATATCTGATGAGTAGAGTTTGGCTATCAGAGTTGCTTCTAAATCTTCTTGGTGTCATTCCTCATCACTTAAATCAGCTGCAGAAAGATAGCTTCCATATCACTTCTGCTTTACATATCTCGTAAGAGGCCTTCTTGTGAGATTTATTTGCATTCCCAATACTAACTTGTTTGCATTCCCAATACTAACTGTAAAGGAACAGCGATTCTCTTGCTTCAACCTCCCCAGTAGCTGGGATTACAGATGCATACCACCATACCCAGCTAATTTTTGTATTTTTAGTAGAGATGGGGTTTCACTATGTTGGCCAGATGGTCTCGATCTCCTGACCTCGTGATCCGCCTTGGCTTCCCAAAGTGCTGGGATTACAGGTGTGAGACACCACGCCCAGCCAACTTCCTTTTATAACATAGAAGAGCTATTGTGAAAGTAAAGATGGTAGAGACAAGGAATCTTGATGCCTGGGTATATCAATTTTAGAAGAATACAAAAGGCAGTTGGTGATCTGAAAGTTGATTTCCTTAGAATTGTCTAGACCTCTGTACCCCCTGGAAAACATCAAACCTTATACTGGATTCAGGACTCTTAAGGGAACAGCATATCTTCTGCCTTAATTGGTATCGTGTATTTATCTTTTGAAGTAAATTATTTCACTTTTTAATTTTACCTGGAAAGTTTTGTTTTGAGAAACTGTGTAACTAGCTTTTTTTTTTTT
>NW_016107391.1:10919299-10926145 GCF_001604975.1 Cebus imitator | reverse complement strand
AAAAAAAAAAAAAAAAGCTCACCAGTTTATTTTACTACCCAGCCGGAATTGAAAACTGTGTTTTTGAAGGATTTGTTTTCACTTTGAGCCTTATTTTGTTTTGTTTGTTATTCTTTTCTTTCTCCTTCCCTTGAACTCAGTTTGTTACACTAAAAGACTAAATATAGCATTATAGAGTCCAGCATGCTCCTTTTTCTCATTAAAGAAGTAATCTTCAAATTATTGTTTTATAGTCATAACTTTTTTTTTTTAATGTACTTTAAGCTCTGGAGTACATGTGCACACCCCTCAGGGTTGCTGCATAGGTACACACATGCTATGGTGGTTTGCAGTCTCTGTGCCCCCGTTGCCTACATCAGGCATTTCTCACAGTGTTTTCCCTCCCTACCCTCCCTGCCCCCTGCTATCCATCCTCTAGCCCCTCACCCCCAGCCGACCCCAATGTGCATTGTTCCCCTCCCTGTGCCCATGTGTTCTCATTGTTCAACACCGGCCTGTGAGTGAGAACATGTGGTGCTTGGTTTTCTGTTCTTGTGTCAGTTTGCTGAGAATGATGGTTTCCAGATTCATCATGTCCCTACCAAGGACACAAACTCGATTTTTATGGCTGCATAGTATTCCTAGCCATAACTTTTTAAAAATATAAATTCTTATTTAGAAATACAATTTTCAAAATACATGTAAGATTAAGATTTCCACTTACATCTAAGTAATCTAGCAAATTTTGTATTATCTTTTCCCTTTGCTCTTTAAATACAAATAACCCTTCAAAAATACTGATGTAACAAACACCACCCAGGACTCATCAGCCTTTCTGATGATTTCTTTGGTAAGTTAAGGGGTTATTTGGTACTTGGTAATAGACAAGGCTGTACATATGTAGAAGTGGGGGAAGATAGTTAGGAAACCAGCCTGTTATATTCTCTTGGAATTAACTCTTGATTATTAAGTATCTTAAAAATGAAAATACTCCTTCCTGGCCAGGCACAGTGGCTCACACATGTAATCCTAACACTTTGGGAGGCCGAGGCGGGGGGATCACCTGAGCCTAAGAGTCTGACATCAGCCTGGGCAGCATGGCCAAACCCCATCTCTGCTTTGGGAGGCTGAGGTCAGGAGTTCGAGATTAGCCTGGCCAACATGATGAAACCTCATCTCTACAAAAATCCAAAAAGTTAGCATGGCATGGTGATGCATGCCTATAATCCCAGCTACTTGGGAGCCTGAGGCAGGAGCATCACTTAAACCCAGGAAGCAGAGGTTGCAGTGAGCCAAGATTGCACCACTGAACTCTAACCTGGGTGACAGAGCAAGACTCCATATCAAAAAAAAAAAAAAAGATCTTTGTAATTTAAAAAGTACACAGAGTTAGGGCTGGATGTGGTGGCTCACACCTGCAATCCCAGCAGTCTGGGAGGCTGAAATTGGCGGATCACTTGAGCCAAAGAGTTCAAGACAATTCTGAGAAACATGGTGAAACCCCATCTCTTAAAAAAAAAATCAGCCAAGCATGGTGGCAGACACCTGTAGTCCCAGCTACTCATGGGAGCATGAGGTGGGAGGATCACTTGAGCCCGGAAAGGTTGACGCTGTAGTGAACTGAGATTGCACCACTGCACTCAGCCTGGGTGACAGTGTGAGACCCTGTCTCAACAAACTATAATACAGCAAAAGAACATAGTTCTTAATTTCAATGTTGGATGATTGAACATATAGAGATATTTTGATAATACTAGCACATTTGTCAGATTTTAATAATCTAAAAATGAATAATGCTCTGATCTGAATATTTGTGTCTCTCCTCCCCCCAAATTCATATGTTGAAATTCTAACCCCTAAGGTGATGGTAATATGAGGTGAGGCCTTTGAGAGATGATTAGGCTTTCGTGATTGGGATTAGTGCCCTTGTAAAAGAGATCCCAGAGAGTTGTTAGCCCTACCCTTCTACCATGTAAGGATACAGTGAGAAGGTAACATCTAAGAGAAAGCGGGCCCTCAACTGGACGTGGTGGCCCACACCTGTAATCCCAGCACTTTGAGAGGCTGAGGTGGGCAGATCACTTGAGGTCAGGAGTTCAGGACCAGCCTGGTCAACATGGCAGAACCCCGTCTCTACTAAAAATACAAAAATTAGCCGGGCATGGTGGCAGGCACCTGTAATCCCAGCTACTCCTGAGGCTGAAGCACGAGAATCACTTAAATCCAGGAGATGGAGGTTGCAGTGAGCTGAGATCATGCCATTGCATTCCAACCTGGGGGAACAGCGAGACTCTGAAAAAAAAAAAAAAAAAGAAAGAAAAGGTGGCATCATTGTGATAAAGATAAGTATTGATAGTGACTTGAATATCTATAGAGAATTCGTTAAATATATATGGTGCATCCGCATAATGGAATATTGTACTGCAAATGAAAAATAAGTTCTACATATACAGAATGGTCTCCAAGACACATGTGAAGTGATTAAAAAAAGGTTCAGAATATGTAGAGTATGCTACCATTTATATGGGTCACATACATAATATTTATAGTATTTTTATAAATGCATGGAATCTTACTGGAAAGACACAGAAGAAACTAGTAATAATGTTTGTCTCTGGGGTGGGGAACAGTGGTTTGTGGACAGGAGAGTGAGAGTGAAACACATTTCTTTTTATCCAGTTTTACTATGGGTATGTCCTACCTGGTCAAAATACATACAATATAAAATACAAACATGACTGTCCTGTAACGTGTGGGAAAACAGACACACATTTATTAAATTTAGTGGACTAGATAACTGTCTAGCCTGGATACTGAATAAATGGGATATCTAATAGAAACATGGATTCAGTTTTGATGAGCTGGAGACCATGTTCATAGTGACCATGCTGAAGCAAGGCCAAAATCCTGTTTTAATTGGGTAACCAATTATGGTGAACACAATTATAACTCTTAGATTCGTGTGACTTTTTTTTTTACTCTTGTCGTCAAATGGAGGCTGTATTCGTTTCTTGGATTTGCCACAAGGTACCACAAACTAGGTGGCTTAAAACAACAGAAGTGTGGTGTCTCATGGTTAGAGTTCTGAAGGTTAGAAGTCCGAAATCAGGGTATCAACACGCCTGTGTTCCCCATGAAATCTGGAGGGAAAACCTTTCTTGCCTCTACTTAGCTTCACATGGTTTGCTGGCAGTCTTTGGCTTACAGGTACTTAACTCCAGTCTCTTGCCTTTGCCATCACATGGCCTTCTCCATGTGTGTCTCTGTTTTCATACAGTTGGCTTCTTAAAAGGACAGCAATCATAATGGATTATGAGCACATCTTAACTAGTAACATCTGCAACATAAGGTCACATTCAGAGGTCCTGGGGGGGGGTCAGGATTTCAACATATCTTTTCTGGAGAGGAGTGGGCAAATTCAACCCATAACAGAGGCTTTCCAGTTTGATTTTGTTGCTTTTCTGTAGTAGTCTTTCATATGTGAAAATTTGTTTTGGAAAGTTGTATGGAAAGATAATGTTTTACAAGTTTTTAAAAAATATATTATTATAAAATATTTTCTTATGGGGAGAAAATGCTACCCCACCTCTCTTAATAAATCCATCCTAAGATTGCAGCATATTTATTATAACTAACATAATGAAAGTAGAATGTTTAAGTGTTGTAACATAAAAGTATGTAGATTATATATAAAAGTAGTGAGTTAAAGATGACAGTAACTAGACATTTTTTGTGCTTTTTATGAAAGCCATAGGAAAAGGATAACTTCAGATTAAATATCTTATATTCCATTTTTTTTGCATTTTTTTCTTATGCAAAAGTGGCTTTTTTTGGCAAAATAAATTTATTACATAATATTGGTAGATACATGATCTTGATTTATTGTTTGAAGAAAAGCCAAAATAAAAAACAATATTTTAATTTTAAATATCACATAATTACAGTTCCTTGAGGATCAGAGTTGGGCTCAGGGAATTGCCTCATTTATTAGAGAAGTCAGAATGGGCAGAACCATCTCCAAATTTTTTTTTTTTTTTTGAGACAGGGTCTCGCTGTCACGCAGGCTGGAGTGCAGTGGTATGATCATGGCTCATTACAGCCTCTTTCCAGATCTGGAAAGTGGTTTCTTTCCAGATCACTTTGACCTCAAGATATAATAATATATGACAGGAGAGAGAATGAAGCCGTTATTTAGTTCCATTCTTCTCCATGGTTTTTCTTCTACCCATACCCAATTATAATTATATAAAGCATTAAGAAACCTTTAACTCTTTCTCTTCTTTCCCCCTTTCTCATGTATACATGAGAAGACAAATATTTGTTAGTCTACAAAGCTTTTTAAAAGTTACTGCATCCTAAAAAAGCCTCTTTGATGTCATTTTACCCTTTGAGAAATAATAGGTTGACAAATTGGCATTGACAAATTGGTTTCTTTTGTTTTTTTCACACAGGGTCAAATAAAAACTAGGGGATTCTCCCTATTTCCAGTCTTAATGACAGTTTTTAATTTTTTTCTTTAAAAAGCTCACTAATACAGGAAAACATAATGTATTTAGCTATTTTTATGAGTAATACACTGAGTTTTGTAAAACAGGCAGTTAAATCTCATTTCTTAGGAAGTTATGCTTCCTTTTGGGGTAGGTTAGAGTAATGTTCTTTAATTCAGCTGCTGTCTAGTCATCTTTAAAATATTTTATGAATTTTGGACCAGGTGCAGTGGCTCATGTCTGTAATCCTAGCATTTTGGGAGGCCAAGGCGGGTGGATCATGAGGTCAGGAGATCGACACCATCCTGGCCAACATGGTGAAACCTTGTCTGTCTCTACTAAAAATACAAAAATTAGCTGGGCATGGTGGCACATGCCTGTAATCCCAGTTACTCGGGAGGCTGAGGCAGGAGAATCCAGGGAGTCCGTCGGAAGTTGCAGTAAGCCGAGATTGTGCCATTGCACTCTAGCCTGGTGACAGAGCGAGACCCCATCTCAAAAAAATAATTATGAATTTAGGTGTCATAGAATCTTAGAATTGATTTGAACTGTGGATATTATCTGGCATGATGTTGTTGCAAATGTAGGAATTCTTTTAGTGTCCCTGATACTGAAAAATCTCTAGTGACCGTGAATTCACCACTTTATAGGCATCCCAGTGTCTTTTTGGGAGCAGTTAGACTTGTAGATTGTTTTTTCTTTTTTTAAACCAAAAATTGCCTTCCTGAAACTTCTGCATAGTGGCTTTGGTACCCCATAACAGGTTGGCTTCCTCTTTCACATGCTCTGCTAAGACCTACAAATCTCTGAAGGGTGTCATATCTTCCCCTGTGTTTTTTGCTAAGCTAAATCTGACACCCAGAATTGAATGTCATTTTCCCAAATTTCTGAATCTAAAATTCTGGGGCTAAGTTTCCCCCATTATTTGGAGGTGCAGTCAGGATTAGTAACTTCTGTAATATAAATGCCCTGAAAGGAAGGTAAAAGATACATTGGAAGAGTGCCTGAATAGACTTGGGGGATTAGGGGAATGATTCCTGAAGGAAGTGATAGCCATATCAAGTTCTAAAGAGTATGCCACACAGAAAAGACAGAAAGAAGTGAACAGTAAGTGTGATGTCCTGTAGGCAACAGAAAGAAATTGAGAATAGTTGGATGGCACAGTCATGAGGCATCAAGTAGAAGAGGTAGTAAATGAGGTTGAAGAGAAAAGTGGGGACCAAATTGTAAAGACCCTGAGAAGTCATAGGAGGAAACTTTCCTGAGGATAATAGTCATTAAAGGGTATTTTACATCAGTAGTAACATGATCAGACATTCATTCTAGAAGTATCATTCTAGCCAAAATGGGAACAAATTGGAAGGGCCCAGAGTGGTTGCCAGGGGTCAGTTAGTAGCTATTATGGTATTTGTTTAGAGATGATGGTGGTGCCTAGAACTCGACTGGTGACTTCTAGGGTTGGGGAGAAACCGATTGTAAAAATAGAACATGGTCGTTTGGCTGTGAGGGATGAGATGGAAAGGCAAGAGTTAAGGATAACACTTGTTTCTGACTTCGGAAACTGGTTAGATGAGAGGGAATTTAATGAAAATAAATTGAATAGGATTCGGGTGGGGTAAGGAAGAAGCAGAGTTCAGTTAAGAAGCAGGGTTCAGTAAAGTTTGAAGTAGAGGTAGCACATCGAGTGAAGCTCTACTACTTGCAGCTGGGTGTGAGGCTAAACTAAAAGACACCGAGTCTGGAGAGCTTTGTTTGGGCTGGAGACAGCTGTGGGCTGGAAATGTAGATTTGGCTATCGGCATTGATGGTAATTGAACTCAAGGGAGTGATTGAAATAACCTAGGGGAGCATTTATAGAGTGAAAGATGAGGGCATAGGACAAAACCCCTAAGAACTGTTAATAATGTAATGTTAGTATTTGAGCTAAGAGCTTTTGGTGTTTTGACTGGATTATCTGAGAACCACCAAAAAGGAGGAAATCAGGGCTGTTCTGATACAGGTATTTAGTAGAAACCCACCTAAATTATTTGATTCGAAAAGTAAAGTTGTTCTCAAATAGTCTATCCTATCCAGCCTGTCACGGTATCTGAAATTTATGTTGTTAGTTTCTCTACTTTGGCTTAAGGTGTTGTCTCTCTAGAAATTGCCTTTTAAAATGTTGTTACTCTTGGAGACCTCAAATATTAATCGCACTGTTGGTGATGGTATTGGTGTTTTTAGGGTCACTAGCTTTTATTCCGGAATTCAGTGAAAGGATAGATGGGAATTTGAGAAAGATAAGATTTGAAAAACATGACCTTACTGAGAAGTTTAGGACCACAGAAGAACCTGGTTTTGTAGCATTGAGGTTGCCAAGCACCTGGATAAGGGGAGTGAGAAC
>NW_016107391.1:10879980-10917859 GCF_001604975.1 Cebus imitator | reverse complement strand
TTTTTTGAGACAGGGTCTCACTCTCTAGCCCAGACTAGAGTGCAGTGGCAAGATCTTGGCTCACCGCAACCTCTGCTTCCTGGGCTCAAGCAATTCTCCTGCCTTGGCCTCCAGAGTAGCTGGGATTACAGGTGCTGCGCCACTACTGCCTGGCTAATTTTTTTTATTTTTAGTAGAGACGGGGTTACGCTATGTTGGCCAGGCTGGTCTTGGAACTCCTGACTTCAAGTGATTCATCTCCCTTGGCCTCCCAAATTGCTGGGATTATGGACCTGAGCCACCACTGGATTTCTTACAGGTCTGTATTTGTCCCTGACAGATCTTTATTTCTTTGAGAAGAAAAAAGGAATTGGTATTTGACATTAAATGATCATGCATAGAAATGGAACATGTATTTAAGTACTTATTTTTCATTCAACATCAGAGTGATTTAACAGGGTCAAGGCCTGAAAAATTAAGCCACTGTCTCTTGAGGAAAGCGGAAAGTACACAAAATGTTACTGGAAGACTTAGGACTTTAGCGTCTTGCAGTTTATCAGCTGAAAATTAAGACTTTTGAATTGTAGTGGATTGGGCACTTAAAAATCAATTTTATTTTTAATTTATAAGAAGATCCATGTTGATGGGTGTATATAATCATTCTTTTTTATTGAAAGTAGTGTATACCACAGGTTTATCCATTCACCAGTTGATGAATTGTTTCCAGTTTTTGTCTCTCTGTTAAAGAAAAACTTTAGACAATGTAAATGTAGCAGAATTTATTTGAGCAAAGGAGGGTACATGAATTGGGCAGCACTCAGAACCAGAAAAGGTTCCGAGAGCTCTGCTGTACAACCTGGGCAGTAAGAATAGACAGAAACAAGAAGCAAAGTACGTACATACATTGATTAGTTACAGCTCCTCCTTTGCCTTATTTGAACATGGTCTGATCAGTTGGTAGCTTGTGATTAGCTGAAACTTGGCTGCTTGTGATTTGCTGAGATTCACATGTATGTTGTCTTCTTTTGAGAAGTGTTTGTTTGGGTCCTTTGCCTATTTTTTGATTAGGTGGTTTTCTTGCTATATAAAATATATTTTGGATATTAGCCCTTTATCAGATACATGTTTTTAAAATATTTTCTCCTAATATGTGGATTGTCTCTTCCATCTATTAATTGTTTCCTTTGCTGTGCACAAGCTTTTTAATTTGATGCAGTCCTGTTTATTTTTGCTTTTGTTGCCGATATATTTGGGGTTATATCTTTAAAAAAATCTAAAAATTGTTCAGACCAATGTCGTGTAACTATTCCCCTATGTTTTCTTCTAGTAGTTTGACAGTTTCAGGTCTTACGTTTAAGTCTTTAATCCATTTTGAGTTGATTTTTGTATATGGTGTGAGATAATGATCCAATTTTATTCTTTTTTATTTTTTTATTTTTTTTTGCGATGGAGTCTTGCTCTGTCATCAGGCTGGAGTGCAGTGGTGTGATCTTGGCTCACTGCAACCTCCGCCTCCTGGGTTCAAGCAATTCCGCTGTCTCAAGCAGCTAGGACCACAGGGGTGTGCCACCAAGACCAGCTTATTTTTGTATTTTAGTAGAGATGGGGTTTCACCATGTTGTCCAGGATAGTCTCAATCTCCTGACCTTGGCCTCTCAAATTGCTGGATTATAGGCGTGAGCCACCACACCCGGCCCACTGGTCCAATTTTATTCTTTTGCTTGTGGATATCCAGTTTTCCTAGCACCATTTACAGTAGTCTCACCTTATCTGTGGTTTTGCATCCTGCACTTGGAGTTAACCTTGGTGTAAACCATGATCTGAAAATAGTGTATGGAAAATTCCAGAAAATAATTCTTAAGTTTTAAATTATGTGCCATTTTGAGTAGTGTAATGAAATCTTATGCTGTCCTGCCTTGTCCTGCCTGGGAAATGAATTCTTCCTTGTCCAGCATATCCATGCTGTGTATACTAGCTGCTCATTAGTCACTTAGTAGCTGTCTAGTTTATCAGATTGAATAAGCATAGTATATCTAGGGTTCAGTAATATCCTCAGGAGGTCTTGGAACATATCCCTCACAGATAAGGAGAGATTACTGTATTGAAGAGAGACTGTCCTTTCTCTGTTGTGTATTCTTGGCAACTTTGTTGACAGTCAGTTAACCATACATTTGTAGGTTTATTTCTGGGCTTTCTATCTGTTCTGTTGGTCAGTGTGTCTGTTTTTATGCCAGTACATCCTATATTGATTACTATAGCTTTGTAGTAGATTTTGAAGCTAGGTAGTGTGATGCCTCCAGCTTTTTTTTGCTGAAGATTGCTTTGGCTGTTTGAGGTCTTTCATGGTTTTCTATGAATTTTAGGGTTGCTTTAAAAACAACGTTGGAATTTTGGTAGAGATTGCATTGAATCTGTAGATTGCTTTGGGTACTGTGGACATTTTAACAATATTGATTATTCCAATCCCTGAACATGGGATACCATCACATTTATTTGTATTATCTGTAGTTTCTTTCATCAGTGTTTTCTAGTTTTCAGTATACAGATCTTTCACCTCCTTGGTTAAATTTACTCCTAAATATATATACTTTATGGAGGCTATTATGAATAGATTTCTTAGTTTTTTTTTTTTTAATTGTTAGTGTAAAGAAATGCTGATTCTTTGTTGATTTTGTATTCTTTGTCTGCTTATTTTTGTCTGTTGATTTCGTACTCTGTAACTTTACTTGATTTATCAGTTCTAACAGTTTTTTGGTGGAAGCATTATGGTTTTCTTTTCTTTTTTTGAGATAGAGTCTTGGTCTGTCACCCAGGCTTGAGTGCAGTGGCACAGTCTCAGCTCACTGCAACCTCTGCCTCCTGGATTCAAGCAATTCTTCCAGGTTCAAGCAATCCTTCTTCTTCAGCCTCCCTAGTAGCTGGGATTACAGGCGCCTGCCACCACGCCCAGCTAATTTTTGTATTTTTAGTAAATATGGGATTTTACTGTGTTAGCCAGGATGGTCTCGATCTCCTGACCTCATGATCTGCCTGCCTTGGCCTCCCAAAGTGCTGGGATTACAGGCATGAGCCACTGCATCCAACCCAGCTTTATGGTTTTCCAAATATAAGATCATGTCATCAGCAAACAGATACAGTTTCTCTGCTTTCTTTTCTATTTGGATTCCTTTTATTTCTGAGGCTTTCATTCTGTTAACAGTGTCTTGCAAATAGCAGAAATTAGTATTTCAATAAAATTATTACTTTGTCTCTTTTTAATGGATTGTGCTTTTGTGTTTTAGTTTAAAAATCTTTGCCTAAGATAAGGCCATAGATCTTATGAAAGTTTTATGAAATTTTTATGGTTTTAGGTTTCCTTTAGGTCTGTGACTGATTTTAAGTTAATTTTGGCATGAGGTATGAATATTCAGTTATTCCAGCTTCATTTGTTGAGAAAACTATTCTTTGTCTACTGGATTGCCTTTGTACTCTTGTGGAAAATAAGGTGACCACAGGCGTGTAGTTGTATTTCTGGACTCTCAGCTTTGTTTTATTGACCTATTAGTCTCTCCACATGCTAGTACCACAGTGTTTCTGTAGCTTTACAAGAAACATTGAATTCTGGTTGTATAAGGCTCCCCAAATTTTTGCCCTTTTTAAAAGTCATTTTGATTGATCTAGCTCTCTGGCATTTCCATGTGATTTAATTTAATTAATTTATTTATTTTGAGATGAAGTCTCACTGTGTCACCCTGCCTGTAGTACAGTGGCACAGTCTTGGCTCACAGCAACTTCTGTCTTCTGGGTTCAAGCGATCTTCCTCCCGCAGCCCTCAGCCGTCCGAGTAGCTGGGATTACACGTGTGTGCCACCACATCCGGCTAAACCATAGTTTTAGAATAAACATGCCAGTTTCTTCTACAAAAAGATCAGCTGAGAT
Source organism: Cebus imitator (assembly GCF_001604975.1). NCBI lineage: Eukaryota > Metazoa > Chordata > Mammalia > Primates > Cebidae > Cebus > Cebus imitator. The sequence continues at coordinate 10,913,962 of NW_016107391.1, read as the reverse complement.
TTTTTTTTTTTTTAGATGGAGTTTTGCTCTGTTGCCCAGGCTGGAGTGCAATGGCACAATCTCAGCTCACTGCAACCTCTGCCTCTGATTCTCCTGCCTCAGCCTCCTGAGTAGCTGGGATTACAGGCATGCTCCACCATGCTTGGTTAACTTAAACATTTTGTTGTTGTTGTTGAGACAGGATCTCACTATGTTTTCCCAGGCTGGTCTTCAAATCCTGGCCTCAAGCAATCCTCCCACCCTGGCCCCCTAAAGTGCTGGGATTACAGATATGAACCACTGTGCCCGGCCTCTGATTATTCTTTGTACAGTTATTCTACAGAAATATAATTGATTTTTGAGTCTTAATTTTGGCTTTTGAGTATTGATCCTGCAACCTTCCTAAACTTATTCAGTTAATAGTAGTCTTTTGGTTTTCCTAATTTCATTTTCAGAGTTAGCATAGCCTCTTAGTTCACTGTCAGTTTAGAGTTGAAGAAATATGTAAGTATATAAAATGTAATAACAATATCTTGCAAGGAGTGAGCTGCAACTACCCCAATGGTTTTCATTTTCCCTTTAATGAAGCACTAACATCCCTCATAATATGGAACCTTGGCACTTCAAGCTACCATTATTTAAGGCGTTAAATTTATAGGCAATTTCAGCAAAGTAATTGATTCTGAAGGATGAATTGCTGTTTGTTTTTATGGTTGGACTTCTAAGAGTCTGTTCAAATTGTGTATTTTGGAGGGAGAATCAATTGCCTTGGTGATGACTTTGAGAGACAAAGGGAGAGTTTGTGGCTTGAGCGGAAGTTATGTGAATTATGGTGGGATTTATTGAGATGATGAAGACTGAAGAAGCAGTCAATTTAGGATTATCAATTCTGGTTGGACATGTTAGATTTTAGATTTGTTTTGTCTACTGTGTTAATGCTTATAGGTTTATTTGGACTTGAGGTCACACAGCTAGTCATTTGCAGAATTTGAACTCCAGCTTCTGACTCTTAAGTCCATGTTGTTATCCCTTTATGCTATATTATATCCTCAAGTCAGAAAACATGCTTGGCTGTGAAAATAATAAAATGTTCCCTGGGAGCTATTAGAAATAGGTAGCAGAGTTTGCAGGCTCAGATGCCTGCAGGGTACAGACAAGTAACTGTGAGCCAGGCTGTAATATAGAAGAGAGTGATGACCTCTGTGGAGAACAGCAATGCCCCATCCACAGGGTTATCTAGCTGCTAATCAGCTCCAGAAGATTGTTTCCCTTTGGGAATGTGAGCCCAGTATTGCCAGATACTCGTATTTTTCAAAAGAGGTCGGAAATCTGGATTTTCATGTAAACTCCCGAGTTATAAATGTAGACAGTTATCCTTTAACCATAGAAATCAACCTAGTGTGGGTCCACCAAAGGTATCTGTCTGCTGGATTCTGCCTGGTGGGTAGCTATACTGTGGAAGCAACAATAAATTTATATGGTGGGAAAAGTGTGGTAACTATGTATAATAAGCACGTTACGGTGTTGAAAAGCAGGTTGCTTAGGTTAAACATGGTGGTTAGTGAGTCTAGTGTTTGAGTTTGGTCTTTATATGGATCAGTTAATTATAGATGAGGGAAGGAGAATTAACTCTCTGTAGCTTTTTGCCTCCTAATTACATACTTTCATTTGCAGATAGGGCCAGTTTTGAGTGTGTGAATTTTTGAGTGAAACCTGGAACCCAAATGAGAAGAAATCTGCAAGGAATAACTACTGACAGTGAATCTGCAGAGTCATCTGTATGCATAATATGGAATGTTCTCAAACCAGAAGTAGCTGAATGTGTTACTCCATTGATGAGGAGTGGTAAGTCTGATTGTCCCCACTGATAATTAAATAACCTTAAGCCTTTCCATAAAAAGAGGATGACTTCTACATTCTTAGCATTTGCTGATGTTAATTTTTGAATTACAGAGGAGGACAGCAGTGCAGTTTAAGGGAATTATTTATCCCTAACATGTTTAATGTATGATTTCAGAGCTTGGCTTTCCTATTCCAGTTAGGCACATCCTTTCCTTTGCCTAGGCATTTTTCTCTATTATTTCTTCTTCAGTCCAAGGCCTGAAATATCGTATTGAAATATTCAGCCAGCATTTAAATGATGGTCATGATAGTTGCTAGCATCCATTCTAATCTTGGTTGTGGTAGGTCTCATTCTCTTTGGGCGTGATTGTTTTAGGAATGGACATGAGAGACGATTTTGTCCAGTGATAGACAAAAGGGACATCTGCAAGAGGCTTTTGGGGAAATTTTTCTTGCTTTTGAGAAAAGAAAGAAAATAGACGGCCCCTCTTCTCCGCAGAGCTGATGTTATCTGGATGTGACATGTGGAAGTGCTGCAGCCATCTTTTTAGTAGCCTGAAGGTGATGTCTTAGGTGGAGGAGGAAGATCCAAGGGAATTGGAGAAAAATAGCTAGAGTCCCATTTACTATGCCTGTAGCCACTCTACTGGAGTTTTCTTATTGTTTAAGCAGTTTTGCCTTGAGATTTCCTGTTATTTACTGTAGAAATCGTACAGATTCGTTTGATTTCTTCCTTTTCTGATACCCAAAGGCTTTCTTATTTATTTATTTATTTATTTTTAGTGTTACATGCATTTCTACTTGATCATGTTCTTTGTAGCCACTTAAAAGCTTTCTGAAGTCAAGGGCTATGTTTATATTCCTATTGTACCTGACCCTAATACTTCTTAATAATCTCATTAATACATGTTTACGTAACTGAATTTCTTGATTGGTAAAGTACTTGAAAAACCAATCCTTAGAATCTAATAATTACAGAGATTTTTTTTTTTTTTAATTCACATCCTTTTCTTTAATCACATTGCTTCTCTCTAGGCTTATGAGTGAAGTTTGTTTTTTCTTTTTTTTTTTTTTTTTAGACGGGGTTTTTCTTTTTTTTTGTTTTTTTTTTTTTCTTTTTTTTTTTTTTTTGAGACGGAGTTTCGCTCTTGTTGCCCAGGCTGGAGTGCAGTGGCGCGATCTCGGCTCACCGCAACCTCTGCCTCCTGGGTTCAGGCAATTCTCCTGCCTCAGCCTCCTGAGTAGCTGGGATTACAGGCATGCGCCACCATGCCCAGCTGATTTTTTGTATTTTTAGTAGAGATGGGGTTTCACTATGTTGACCAGGATGGTCTCGATCTCTTGACCTCGTGATCCACCCGCCTGGGCCTTCCAAAGTGCTGGGATTACAGGCGTGAGCCACCGCGCCTGGCCTGTTTTTTCTTTAAGACTTCTAGTGTGTAAAAGACTTCACATTTTCAAGTGGTTAATTCTACTCTAGACAATGATGTCTTTTATTTTTGTCCAACGTTACCTTCAGAACCAGATTTTCTCCTTCATGTTTGTGTATTGGCTTTCAATCTAATGGAATTTCACTTTCATCTCCATTATAAAAACGGAATAGTTTGCCTTCTATATTCTGTGCTAATTATAGGAATGAGGAACATCAATAGTAAGAAACATAAGTCAGTAATAATTTGTATTTGGCTTTGGAATGCACATTCACAGAAAGATTCCTTAAAGTATGCATCCCCACTCTGTTCTTAGGACTCTGTTTTAGAGGAGGTAGGGGGAGGTTTGGTGGTGATGTAGTAAGAGGGATCTTGGGGCATAGGTTGGATGATCTAGTTGCTTATGTTTTTTTAAAGCTCTGAAACCATTTTTTTATTGTCTAGCTCTAGATATTCATGTTTGCTTCTATATTTTCTTTCAAACCATGTTATTATATTGAAAAAGTATGGGATAAGAACCTTTTTTTCTTCTTGAAAATCTATGGTGTTACTTTCGGTTATAGAAAAAAGAAAAATGATAAAACCTATGTTTATGATTTGACCAGTGAATCTGGTAATATATTTTGAATCCTTCAAAAAGAGATTTACATTCATGGGTTCTGATGAAAATCTGAGAGAATAACTTTTTTTCCCTCCTTCTTTTTTTGAGACAGGGTCTCACTCTGTTGCCCAGACTGGAGTGTGATCTTGGCTCTCTGCCTGTGCCCATGTATTTGAGCCCAAGACGCCAGGAACCTCTACCTCTTAGGGTCAAGCGATCCTCCTGCCTCAGCCCCCGGAATAGCTGGGACTACAGGTGTGCACCACCACGCCCAGCTAGCTTATATTTTTTGTAGGGACAGTGTTTCACCATGTTGTCCAGGCTGGTCTTGAACTCCTGGGCTCAGGAGATCTGCCTGCCGTGGCCTCCCAAAGTGCTGGAACTGCAGGTGTGAGCCACTGTGCCCAGCCAAGAGAATAACTTTTTAAGAAGATAGAGAACGTTGTATGATGTGCTTTACCCATCAATTTAAATGCAGTAGTACTATTATTTAGTAATACAAGACATTTAAGTCATTAAGGTCAACTTTAATGTGCTGTATTTCATATATATTTTGTAGAAATGGAACATGTTTCCTACCTAAGGCAATCATGGCAGGCATGCAGCCTAAGCCAGATCAAGCAGAGTGAACTTTAGGACGTTTGCTAGGAATGCTGAGATGAAGACACTTAAGTTTTTGTGAATTTCAAGCTGAAAACATAGTCATCGAATTTCTGGCAGCTATCTTCTGGCCATGAAAGGAAACTTAGTTGGTGAAGAAGCCAACACTGAATGAACAGAGCAAAGAAAAAAGCCATACTCTCATTACTCCATTTGAGCTGCTGGATCAACCCTTCCCTAAGGCTGCTGTACCTCTAGACTTACAGTTGCATGAGCCAGTAGATTTCTTCTTTAATCCAACTGGTTTTGGATTTTCTCTTAAATTTTTGTGAAAACATCCTAGCTGACATATCCTTCTCAACTCTCAATTATACACCTGTATAATAAGAACTCAGGGACTTATTAAAACTTGAATTGTGAGGTAGGTATGGAGGTCTCTGACACAGATGTGCAGGTTGGCAGATAATACATAATGCATTCTTTTTTTTGAGACAGAGTCTCACTCTGTTACCCATGTTGGAGTGTGATGGTGTGATCTTGGCTCTCTATAACCTCTGCTTCCCAGGTTTGGGCAATTCTCCTGCCTCAGCCTCCTGAGTAGCTGGGATTACAGGTACCTGCCACCATGCCTGGCTAATTTTTGTGTGTTTTTAATAGAGACGGGGTTTTACCACATAACCAGGCTGGTTTGGAACTCCTGACCTCAAGTGATTCACCTGCCTCAGCCTCTCAAAGTGCTGGGATGAGTTGGGAGTGGTAGGTAGGGGAAAGAATTTTTCCAAGCCTCAATGTGAATTTTTCCCCCTACCTTCAGTGCCTCGCTTCATTCTGGTTTTCCAAATCTATAGTACAGCACCGATTTTGAGTTCTTGTATGGAATGGAATTCTAAACTGCTTACTTCAGCTGCAGTTGTTTTCTTACCTTAGGGCCGTAGAAAGTGGTTTGTAGTATAGTTTCTACCTCTACCAATAAAAGAAATTTTATTGGTCTTCTCAACAAGGATAAATTTGTGTTGATGCCTGATATACTTAGGCTGTAGTCCCCCCTATAGACACAGCTCACACTCTGTGTAATAGCTTCCTTTGCCCCTTACCAAGCACCACTACTGTCTACTTTGACAGGCAGTATTGTTTCTGAAAAAGTGGATCTCTTTTAGCAGAATCACTTAAGACTCAAAAGAATACTTAGATAGAAACTCGCCATCATAATTCAGTATCCGAAAAATATTTTATTCTCTTCCAGTCTGTAACATGATCCCAATAAAAATTTTTAAAGGATTTTAAAAGATTAGTTGAATCTAAAATTTATAAGGACAAAAATAAGGAAGATTATCCAGAAAAATTCTTTAAAAGAATGAACATTTTAAAAAAGAACTAGGCCAGGCATGGTGGCTAACACCCGTAATCCCAACACTTTGGGAGGCCAAGGTGGGCGGGTCATTTGAGGTCAGGAGCTCGAGACCAGCCTGGACAACATAATGAAATCCTGTCTCTACTAAAAATAGAAGAAAAAAAAATTAGCCAGGCATGATGGCACAGGCCTGTAATCCCAGCTACTCAGGAGGCTGAGGCAAGAGAATTGCTTGAACCTGGGAGATGGACATTGCAGTGAGCCGAGTCTGTACCACTGCACTGCAGCCTGGGTGACAGAGCGAGTCTCTCTCAAAAAATAAGTAGATAAATAAATAAGATAAAACATTAAAAAATAAAAAAGGAACTAGTTTTTCCAGATATTAAAAATGTATCCTGGCTGAGCACAGTGGCTTACGCCTGTAATCCCAGCACTTTGGGAAGCCAAGGCTGGCAGATTGCCTGAGATCAGGAGCTTGAGACCATCCTGGCCAACATGGTGAAACCCCGTCTCTAAAAATACAAAAATTAGTGAGGCATAGTGGTACATGCTTGTAATCCCAGCTACTCAGGAGGCTGAGGCAGGAGAATTGCTTGAACCCGGGAAACAGAGGTTGCAGTGAGCCAAGATCACCGCCACTGCACTTTGGCCTGGGCAACAGAGCAAGACTGTCTGAAAAATAAAAATGTATTCTACAGTTATGGTAATTAAGACATTTGATTCTGGCATATGATTAGATTGGTATGGAATAAAAAGAGTCCCAGATTCACATGGAAATTTAGAATATAATAAAGGCACATCAGAACAGTGGAAAAAATTATTTTTTTTCTTTCTGGTAATATTATGGCTGCGTAGCTATCAGAAAAAAAAAATCTGATCCTTCAGAGGAAGAAAATAGATTTTTCTTCTTTATATTCTTGGAGTTAGGGAAGCCTTAGAAAACGTTTTTTGAAAGAAATGTAGATATTCTAATGCCTTGTTAGAGGGACTATAGGTTGGCACATTCCTTTAGGAGATTTGGAAAATATGGGCCAAAATTTAAAATGCCTACCAAATATTTAAATGTACATGCTCTTTGATACACCAGTTTTACTTCTTGTAATTTATCTTATGGTTAAATTCTGTAGCTTTTGGGTTTAGTTCATCATATTCTCACATGTGCGAATATACAGGGTTATTCTTTGCAGTACTGTAATAGTAAAATATTAGAAACAATTCAGCTTTCCATCTGTGAAAGACTATCTTTATCAGTATGATAAAAAAAAAATGCAGCCTTTAAAACTGAAAAGAGGCAGTTTTTTAAAAAGTTACTGATATTAGCTAGATGTAATGACACATGCCTATAGTCCTAGTTATTTGGGAAGCCTGTAGGGAAGGATTGCTTGAACTTGAGTTCAGATCCAGCCTAGGTAACATATTGCTTGAACTTGAGTTCAGATCCAGCCTAGGTAACATAGTGAGATCTCATTCTTTTAAAATGTTACTGATATTGCCTGATTTCCAAGATAAGGTGTTAAGTGAAAAAGGAGCCAGTGTTGTATGATGTTACATAAAAATATTTTTTAAAAATCAATATACTTATATGCTGATATATTCATAAAGTATCTGTGAAAGGCTACACAAGAAGCTAATATTAGGGGCTGTATTAAGGGAAGACAACTGGGTGGGTAGGATGATCGTGGAAAGGAAACTTAATTCTGTCATCCCCACCAAAATCACAAAGTGTGATACTGGGTAAAAGGAAAAAAAGAATCCACCTAATTTTCATCTTTTTCAGCTCATTAGAATTTCCAAGGGTGAGGCCCTCCCAATCTACATTAGAAATTGTTTTTCTGCAGTAGTGGTAAAAGACACATAAAATGTATTATCTTACCCATTTTTGAGTTTACAGTTTAGTAGTGTTAAGTATATTCACACTGTTGTGCAACCAATCTCCAGAACTTTTTCTCTTTGCAAAACTGAAATTCTGTACCCATTAAACAACAAATTTTCCTTTCTCCCTATTGCCATCCTCTAGTACCCCCCTACTTCATTTCTATGAATTTGACTACTTTAGATTCCTCATATAAGTGAAATCATACAGTATTTATGTTTTTGTGACTGGCTTATTTTACTAGTATAGTGTTCACAAGACTCATTCATGTTATAGCATGACAGGATTTCCTTCCTTTTTATTTTTATTTTTTTAGTTTTAAAAGAAATGAAATCTTGCTCTATTGCCGAGACCGGCCTTGAAGTTGTGGGCCAAACCAGTCCTCTGGCATCAGTTTCCTAAGTAGCTGGAAGTACAGGCATGTGCCACTGCCCTTCCTTTTTAAGGCTCAATGCTACTCCATTGTACGTTTGTTTATCTGTTCTTACGTTGAACATTTGGGTTGCTTCCACCTCTTGGCTGTTGTGAATCATGCTAGTATGAATGTGGATGGGCATATATGTCTTCAGGACTCTGCCTTCAATTCTTCCGAATATATCCCAGAATTAAGAGAGTATTTCTATTTTTAATTATTGAGGGCCTGTCCTAATGTTTTCTATAGCAGTAGCACCATTTTGTGGTCTCACCAACAGTGCACAAATATTTAGTTTCTTCACGTCCTTGCCAGCATTTATGCATTTATTTTATTTTATTTTTTCCATAATAGCCATCCTAAGGGGTGTGAGGTGATCCCAATTTTTTTTTCTTCTTTCTTTTTGAGACAGACCTTCACTCTGTTGCCCAGGCTGGAGTATAGTGGACAATCATGACTCACTGCACCCTCAATCTTCTTGACTCAGGCAATCCCTTCACCTCAGCCCTCCAGGTAGTTGGACCACAGGCCTGTGCCACCACATCTGGCTTTTTTAAATAGAGACACGGTCTCCCTATGTTGCCTAGTCTCGTCTCAAACTCCTGGGCTCAAGCAATCCTTCCACCTTGGCGTCCCAATTGTTGGGATTACAGGCATAAGCCACTGTGCTTGGCCCCCTATCTGTATTTTTAGCAAGTGTTTTAATCATATATTTCTTGTATATTTAAAAAGCTTATGAAGTTATGAAGTACGTTTAAGTTAATGATTTCAGTTTTATTACTAAAAAATACAGCTAGTAGCCACTTTTAGAGTTGTATCTCAATGTACTTTGTTTCTGTAACTTGAAGTACATGTTTTATAAGATCCTCAAGGGATTGTACCTCTTACTCTGTCTCGTTTTTATTATTATTATTATTATTTTTATTTTATTTAACTGAATCACCTAGGGAATAGACTATGATATTATACTTCACCTCAGGTAATTTTGTTAACCTTAATTCTTTTCTCTAACACAGTTAAAATTCGAAGGTTCTGCATGTTAGTAGAATTCCAGTAGTATATCAACATTCAAAATAATATGTTTTAATAAAAAACTATATGTCATTTTACTTTACATGAGAGGATTTAATCTGTTAGTTTACTTTTAATTGAAAATAGTTTTATCTTTATGGTCTTGACAGTTTTGTGTTAACTTTTCTTACAAGATGAATTTAATCATAAATTGTTCAAGAGCAAGATAAGTTGTTAAGAATTTTGTCCAGAGACAAAAGTACATGAGATTCTAGTAAAAAATGGAAAGGAATGTAAATTTTCCTTAAATTTTTTCCTTCTTTTTCAAAAAAATTTTAGGGGTGTAAGTCTTCAACAAAATTAATAGCTTATAAAGTGTTTTACATTTTGAGCAAATTACTTGCAGCTCTTGTTTTTCTGACTTGAAGTTTCTGAAATTATTATTCTGAAATTGTTTTTGTGGAATACCTATTTTTTCTTGCAAGCATTTATTTAGAAGTATTATTTCTAAAATCACATCACTCTTGAGTATCCAGCTGTAGCCTATGATTATATCATGAATATTAGAGGTAATTTTTTAATAACTTTTGCTAGACCTTAAGGTTCATTACTGTGAAGCTTTCTCCTTTATTGTTGTTTTTATTTGGTTATTAAAGACTGAGCTGCTGTCTTTATTATATTTGGTGTGTGACTTGGTAGAGAAGGGTACAAGTAGTGGTATGGCATGGGAAGGGTGGGAGTTTAATCCTTATTGTGAGTTTTGAGAAAAGATAATGAAATCCTTTATATCCCCTTCCATAGACCTACATTTCAAAGACTTACATTTTAATAAGAATTGGTTGTGCAGCTGCAACCCTGGCAACAAGGCCTAGGAGAAAAGAATTGGGGCAACCTTCCAGAAATCAAGGCGTGCACTGGTCTCATGTGGAGCTGAGCTAATGAAACAGACAAAAATATAAAGCACGTAGTAAAAATAAGACCAATACTTTCTTTGGCATAGTAGATACTGAAAGTTTTCTACACATATTTTGTTTAAAAGTCCAAAAGCTCATAAGCAGCACACTCAATAAGAGTAGCTATATTATCTTCTCCTTTAGCGTACAAAAATACCCCAGATACTCTTGGAAGTTAATATTTCTGTAAATGATATCCAAAATGTAATTGTTGGCCCATTCTTGGTAAAGTCCAGACATTTTCAAAACATGGGGTACAAAATTTGTCAGATGTTTAGAAACAAGCTTTTAGGTTTTAAATTTTAAAAATCAAATCCTCATATCAGTTTTAATGTAAATTCCTTGTCATTATTGGACTCTTTAGATGCCCTTAAATAATAAAAGTTGTTAAATATGTTCTCTGAATACTGTGACAATAGCTACATAATCTGTTATTTAACTGTAATTTAACTATTACTGGTTGTTATACGTTTAGGTTGTGTCTGAGTTTCCCTCTTATAGTAAGAAATATTGCAGGAAAACATTTTTGTGTATATAGGTATGTCATTTTCTTTTGGATTAGTCAGGATTACTTCTGGATTTCTAGAAGTGATACTGATGCATTAAATGTGAAAATTTTGAAAATTTCTAAAAGCACTACCAATCTACAAAGCTACTATAGTGTATATGTGGTTGCTAGTTTCTCTACTTCTTTAACAACATTGAATATTTGAATAAATATGAAATGGTAGTTGAATTTTCTGTTTTAATTTCCATTTTTTAAATTAGGAACTTGGAATATTTTAAAAGAAGCTTACCAGCTTCCCCTTTGTGGATTTAAAAATTTGCATACTTTTCCTGTTTATTTATTGGCGATCCATTAGTTTGTTTTTTAGGTAGTAGCCCTAAGAATCTCTCAGAATTGAGTGTGGTAAACTTCTTAGTCATTCTGTTCACTCATGCCAAATGATATAGTACGTGCCAGGCTCTCTGTTAGCCTGAATAAAACAACTGATGTAGTTGCAAACTCCTAGAGCTAAAGGGACTGTTAAATATCATGTTCATTTTTTACATAAGGAAAATGAGATCCCGTCTCAAATTATATGTTTAGTAACTAACCTTAGAGATGGTGGCTGAACTGGAATTAAAGCTGTGTCAGCATTGTTGCCTCCCTGCTGTTCCATCTATCTCTTCTTTCTTCTTAATATGGTAATCAGATTTCCCCCTCACTACCCCCTGCTTCTTCCATTGTACTTGTAGATTCCTGTTGGCCTAAGCAAATCAGCCTAATTCTAGTCTTGGTTCAAGGAACCAGTTGGCTTATGCAGTAATTGGCTCAGAGGTGTCCAAGTCATCAAAATTGATCCAGTTAGAGAGTAGTCTTGAATTTTCATTACTGTTAATGTCTATTTTAAAATTTTCTTGATGATTTTACTTTTTAATTTTAGTTATATATTTAGTTTCCTAATGAGGTTTTGAAAACCATCTTTTTGGAAAAACTAGTTAATTTCCAGTTTTATCCCATTATTGTAAGATAATGCAATCTGTATGGTTAATATTTCCAACTACAGTTGATTTTATCTTTTTCTCCCTGCATTTTTTATAGTTGTTTCTGACATATATTTTGAGACTTTGTTTCATGTGGATGTGTTAACGATGATTGTGTGTTTTTTTTTTGTTTTTTTTTTGTTTTTGTTTTTGAGATGGAGTCTCGCTCTGTCGCCCAGGCTGGAGTGCAGTGGTGTGACCTTGGCTCACCACAACCTCCAGCTCCCTGGTTCATACGAATCTGTCCCAGCCTCCTGAGTAGCTGGGATTACAGGCACGTGTCACCACGCCCAGCTAATTTTTGTATTTTTAGTAGAGACGGTATGGGGTTTTGCTGTGTTGGTCAGGATGGTCTGAATCTCCTGGCCTTGTGATCTGCCTGCCTTGGTCTCCCAAAGTGCTGGGATTACAGGCATGAGCCACTGCGCCCGGTCTTGTTCTACTGTTTTTATAAATATATAATATCTTACTTTGTCCTTCTTGATATTTTTTACCTTAAATTTTGTTATATTTATTTTTTATTATGCTTATTTTTTAGGGAGACAGCATCTACCTATCTTGGCTAGGCTGGTCTTGAACTCCTGGACTCAAGCAATCATTCTGCCTTGGCCTCCCAGAGAATTACAGGCATGAGCCACCGTGGTTGGCCTGCCTTAAATTTTATTAAGATTGCTATGTTAGCTTTGTTGTGGTTCATATTTGTTTGGTTTATCCTTTCTTAAATATTTCTCCTGCAGGTAGGATGTTGCTCTGTCATTTTTTTTTTTTTTTTAACCTGGCATAAAAAAAGTTTTTGTACCAATTTGTCTTTAAATTGCAAGTTCACTTCATTTACATTTTTTACAGTAATTATGGTAATTACTGTTCTAATTGGGTTTAATTTGATCCCTTTCCCTGTTGCTTAACTCCATTCCTGCTTTTCATTCAGTAAGTTTAATTTTTTTTATATTTTTGTTCTTATAATAATTTCCCTTTAGTCCCATTCCACAGTTTATTTCTGTATATTTCTTACTAACTTAAAATGGCTTTTTCTTCCCTTAAATATGACAGATACTCTAGCATTCTCATACTTTTTTTTAATGTGTTTCCTGACTCCTCATCTGTAGTGAGTATATTGCAGGTACTTTAGATCACTTTTTATGGCTACTAAGGTATTTGACTACTTTTACTTTCTTTATCTCTTGGAATACCTCCTATATTTATTTTTCTTTTGATTATTCCTCGAAATGTGTAGTTAGTGAGCTTTATGTGACACTTTGAGGCTTTTGTATGTTGAAAATATTCTTATCAGGCTGGGCACGGTGGCTCACGTCTGTAATCCCAGCATTTTGGGAGGCCAAGGCGGGTGGATCACGAGGTCAAGAGATTGAGACCATCCTGGCCAACATGGTGAAACACTGTCTCTACTAAAAATACAAAGATTAGCTGGGCGTGGTGGTGCACCCTGTAGTCCCAGCTACTCAGGAGGCTGAGGCAGGACAATTGCTTGAACCCAGGAGGAAGGGATTGTGAGCTGAGATAGGTGACAGAGCAAGACACCGTCTCAAAAAAATAAAGAAAAAAGAAAATATTTTTGTTTAAACTTCATATTGGAATGATGTTTTGAATATAAAATTCTAAGTTATTTTAATTCAAGACTTTTAAAATACAGGTTAGAGTCCCTTTCCTGGAACTCTAAAATCAAAGAACCAAAGGATTTTTCGTAATTCATTTGACAACAATACCAAAACCAAACTTGTATGAAGCTACTTATGGATTTTATTCATCTCTTTTAGTTTTAATTTTATAGATTTTGCTTGAAGATATTAATGAGTTAAATTACGGGTTAGTGCATTAGATGCTGTTGTGGATGTTACTTAATATGTGATATACATGCAGACACCATATTATCTTTATAAAATCTGAAAAATTGTTGTCTTAGTCTGTTTTGTGCTGCTATAATGAGATACCACAGACTGGGTAATTTATAATGAACCAGAAATTTATTGGCTCATTGTTCTGGAAACTGGGAAGTCCAAGATCAAGGGGCCAACATCTTGCTGCTACAGAAGGCAGAAGGGGGAGAGAGAGAGATCATGAATGAGGAGATAGAACTTGCCATTTTGTAATGAACCCGTTGTAATGGAGCATGTAGTCTTAAATACGATGACAGCATTAATCTTTTGGGGATTTGGTTTTCAGTGCATGTCTTTTTGGGGGATACATTCAAACCATAGCAATTCTGAATTCTCAAAAAACCTCTGCTACAAGGATTATGGGTAAAGGATTATGGATTTACACTATCCGATCCTGTATCCAGGTCACTTTTTGTGATAACAAATATTAATCTTATTTTTTTGCTTTTGGCATTACTGTTCTTTTTTTTTTCCCCCCCTCCGGTCTTTGAGATTTTTTTCTTTGATAATCTTAATTTTCTAGGAATGGACTCTTCTGTTATTTGGCTGTTTGAGCCTTTATACTTTTGCTTAATCTTTAATCCTGAGAAGTTATTCTCATTATTTCTTGAAATGTTTACTCTTCTTTTGAAATGTTTCATTTCCCTCCCTCTTTCTGGAACTTCGTTATCTAGATATGGCCTGTTTTTCATACTCAGTATTTCTACTTGATTCTTTTTCATGGTTTCTTGTTTTGGCTTCATATACTTATATCTCCCATTGACTTTTAGGAATACATTCCTGGATCATTCATTTTCATAATGCTGGTTCTGATGGCATAAGTTGTTTAGTGAGTCGTCTTTCTTTCACAGTAGTTTTATGTTCTAGATGTGTCTATTTGTCGGTGTCCCTTTGGGGGTATTAGTCACTTCATCTAATAATATCTGTTAGGGAATTTAGGTCCAGGATGAGTTTAAGGAGAGGAAGGACTTGGGACTCAGGTCAAATAGCCACTTGATACCACTGAAGCGCTATGAAGTTCTCATGTTTGCTGCTACTGCATCAGGCAAATTCTGATTGGGATTTGTTTTTAAACTCTAATAAATATTGGTTACTAGAAAGAGGTTATCTCCTTAGATTATAACTCAACTTGGTAGAAATTCGCATGGTCAGAAATTCACAACCATGTAGCTCCCCTGCCCCTTGTGGTGGGGGCACAGAGAGGGGCAGGAAGAGTGAATGCCAAGAGGATGGCTCATTAGCCTGTACCTGTTTTCCTGAGCTTTCCTCCCTAAGGCTTTTGTGTCACCCTGATTTTATCCTGCTGAAAAGATATGTAGGTTGTTGCTGCCAATTTCTGTGGCTAAGGGGGAATCAAGGGGAAGGGAAAGGCAGAATCGTAAAAGGCTTTTAGAGTATCTCTCTTTTAAGTCCTACCTCTGCTTCCCTTTGCTTCTGGCTCCCGGTTACTGGTTTCCTCTCAGAAAAGTTTAAGTACAGCTTTTGATATCATCAGCAGTTTTATTCCTTTTTGTGGTTGCTGCTTATTGTTCCTGGAATCCAGATTTACTTGTGTTTTTTTCTTCCCTACAGTTGATTTTGTTAGAAGGGACCAGAAGCCCATGACAGTCTATCTTGATAGGAATTGGATGACTTCATTTGAGCCAATAAAGATAATTATACAAGATAGTTATTCTTGAAGCACATAAAAATCTTTAATTGAGGAGTATGGGCATACAAAATATACACAAACTAAATGAAAATAATCATAAGAATGAAGAGCTCCAGGCTGGCGTAGTGGCTTATGCCTGTAATCCCAGCACTTTGGGAGGCCGAGATGGGCGGATCACCTGAGGTCAGGAGTTCAAGACCAACCTGGCCAACATGGTGAAACCCCATCTCTACTAAAAATTCAAAAATTAGCTGGGTGTGGTGGTGGGTACCTGTAATCCCAGCTACTCGAGAGGGTGAAGCAGAAGAATCACTTGAACCTGGGAGGTGGAGGTTGCGGTAAGCTGAGATCATGCCATTGCACTCCAGCCTGGGTAACTAGAGCAAAACTCCATCTCAAAAAAAAAAAAAAAGAATTAAGAGCTCTAGTTATCTATCACTGTAAACAAACTACCTCAAAATTCAGTGGCTTAACAACTACTTTATTAAATCTCTCAATTTTGAAGGTCAGGAATTTGGGGAAGTGTTGACAATTCTTCTCTTAAGTGTAGCATCATCAAAGGCCATTCAGTGGTGTTCAACTAATAGGTGGTCAGGACTGGAGGATTCTAAGCAGCTTTATTTACATGTCTGGTGGTTTGGCTAGAAAGGCTGGAAAGCTGGGATTAATTGGGCCTATGCCTACGCATGGTCTTTCCAGCATGATGGTTTTAGGGTAGTTGGAATCTGAGCAGAAGCTC
Source organism: Cebus imitator (assembly GCF_001604975.1). Lineage (NCBI taxonomy): Eukaryota > Metazoa > Chordata > Mammalia > Primates > Cebidae > Cebus > Cebus imitator. Next base: position 10,898,098 of record NW_016107391.1, on the reverse strand, counting down.
TAAGGCTTTTTATGACATTCTAAGATCCAGTCCTTGTTCTGTGGTCACACAAGTCACTAAGGGCACCTGAATTTAGAGGAATAACCAAGAATAACCAATAGTACATAAGGTTATTGGAGTTTTCTTATTCCTGATTGTTGCTTTTAGGAGAATGTCATTAATTTTTGGCTTAGGGAATCTTTTCCTTATCCCTCCTGTCTGAAGGGGTTTCTCTGTAGTAGAGGGATATCAGGTACTTCTTTTACAGTTCACTTTTATAATAATATTTTTCACTGTAACAGTGGTTCCTAGCTGGGGGAATCACTCCCCAGGGGCATTTGGCAATGTCTGGAGACATTTTTGGCTGTCACAACTGTTGGAAAGGGGTGTTCTTCATGTCTAGTGGATAGAGGTGAAGGATGCTGCTAAATACTCCACAATGCACAGGACAGTCCCCACAAGAAAGTACTATCCAGGCTGGGCATGGTGGCTCATTCCTTTAATTCCAGTAATCCCAGCACTTTGGGAAGCCAAAGCAAGAGGATAACTTGAGCCCAGGAATTTAGACTAGCCTGGACAACATAGACCCTATCTCTACCAAAAAAATACATAAATAAATAAATTTGAGTAGCTCATCGTGGTGGTACATGTCCGTAGTCCTAGCTACTCTGGAGGCTGAGGTGAGAGGATTGTTTGAGCTCAGGAGGTTGAGGCTGCCATGAGCTGTGATTGCACCATTGCTCTTGCAGCCTGGGTGACAGAGCAAGACCCTGTCTCAAAAAAAAAAAAAAAAAAATTATCTGAATGAAAATGTCAGAAGCACTGAGGTTGAGAAATCCTGCTTTAGAGCAATCCTGGAAAGTTGGTGTAATTCTCATAAATGAAAACTTTGATTCAGAGAGGCTATAGAATGTCACTTATCTAATCAGTTGTGAAATCTATTTTGAACACAGGTTTTGCCAATGTCAAATTCGTGGATATTCTACAGTACTATATATTTTTTATGTTGAAATTAATGTATTAAGTATTTATTTGTAAATACTGAGACAAGTTACCAAGTCGAATACAATAGAGATAGAATGTTAATTCACATTCTACCTCGATAATGCTTATAAGAATCAACATAATTATAATTAAAAATAGCATTAAATTAGATTAACATTTTTCTATATTCTTAAAAAAGAATACAGAGAAAATGGTCTGTCTGCAGTTAATTACTGTGTCTGAGCTGTGACTTCATCATTTCCAAAGTAAGGATAATGTTTCTTAGGATTAAAAAACTTAAATGAGATAGTATTTTTCCAAGGATATAGTGAAACGTATGATTAACGTTAAATTTTTTTTTTTCACATGAAGTCTTTATCATCTAGTTGGACTTTTCTTTGTAATCTAGGGAAATTTTCTGTGATATTTTTTGAAAAGGTAAAACATACAAAAAATGGAGAATCCAAGAATAGTGAACCTCTTGTTTGATCCATTATGGTCCGTGTAAGTTTATGGACCAGAAATAAGAAATAGTCCATGTTCTTTGATAACTGGTTAGTATTTTCTGTTTATGAAATCTTCCACATCATAGTATCATTATCAAAGCTTTCTATTATTACAGGCTTTGAGTATGAAAATAAAGATCCTTTCATATACCACAATGAAAAACATTTTTCTCCAATATTGTTCACTATGATTCTGACTGTATAGGGTTATACAAAAAGGCTTGAACATTTAAAAAATTATTATTTAGTAACTGTGTTATGTATGAACAAGTAGTCACAACGAGCTTATAAAGGACAACCACAGTTACTTTTGTACTGGCCAGTATACAGCTCTTGTTAACACCAGCACATGGCAAACCTGTGGCCTAATTCATCCCAAGCCCTTCATAGCATGTCATCAGTGATAGTTGAAGTGATAGCCAGGATGAATACCATCAGTTCCTCAAGTCTACACGGCAGTCACAACTCTTGTATTGTTTTGTTCATGTAGTCTCACTAGAAATATAGTGGCCTGATACATGGGATAGGTGACTAGTGTTTCAGAGGCAGTTCAAAGTTTTGAGCAGAATGCTCTGTCTACTACCATGATAAGTATTTGTTAAAGAACCTCTGGGACTGTGATAGAAAGGAGGTAGAGCCCATCCTGTTGGAAAATGAAGTTGGAGAGTTGTGGAGACCTCATTTTCTAAGCAATTTAAATTTACGCATTTAATCCTCTCGTAAATCTTTGAGAAAATATTATGATAAGCTCCATTTTATAGAGCAGCAAACTGGAATGTAAAAAGGTTAAGTAGCTAGAGCTACTGAGTGGAGGAATCCAGAATTCAAACTTCAGCTATGTAGTTTCAGAATCTTAAGTTCTAAACCAGTACACCATACTGCCATTTCAAATATGTGCTTACATACCAGTGTGCAATATGAACATATAATATCCATGTGGTACAGGAATCTCAAGCCAAGGAATTAAGTTAAAATTTATACCTGAACTTGTGAGCCTGATCTGGTGAATTTCTGAGCAGTAGCAAATGCAAACTGCTCTTTAAGAATGCTTGTTCAGGCCGGGTGCAGTGGCTTACACTTGTAATCCCAGCATTTTGTGAGGCTGAGGCGGGTGGATCACAAGATCAGGAGATCCAGAACATCCTGGCCAACATTGTGAAACCCCCATCTCTACTAAAAATACAAAAAAATTAGCTGGGTGTGGTGGTGTGCACCTGTAGTCCCAGCTACTTGGGAGGCTGAGGCAGAAGAATCGCTTGAACCCGGGAGGCAGAGGTTGCAGTCAGCCAAGATCGAGCAAGATTGAGCCACTGCATATCAGCCTGGTGGCAGAGTGAGACTGCATCTCAAAAGAAAAAAAGAATGCCTTTTCAAACAGAGAGCCCTGGACTTGCACAGGAAAAACAATTCCTATAGTAAGATAATTATAAGGAAACAGTCCAACATGAGGGAGAGTTAGACAAAAAGGGTAATTAAAAGGTTATGAATTGAATTAACAAAATAATTAGAAAAACATATTTAATTAAAATGTCTAAATACAGGACTAAGATACTACAGTAGGTGAATTTGTAAAAGAGCCAAACAGAACTTATTAAAGTGAAAATCATTTGGCCAGCCAGGCACGGTGGCTTACGCCTGTAATCCCAGCACTTTGTGAGGCTGAGGCAGGCAGATCACCTGAGGTCAGGAGTTTGAGACCAGCTTGGCCAACATGGTGGAACCCCATCTCTACTGAAAATAAAAAAAATTAGCCAGGTGTGGTGGTGAGTGCCTGTAATCCCAGCTACTTGGGAGACTGAGGCAGGATAATTGCTTGAACCCCGGTGGTAGAGGTTGCAGTGAGCTGAGATTGTACCACTGCACTCCAGCCTGAGTGACAGAGTGAGACCCAATCTCAAAAANAAAAAAAAAAAAAAAAAAAAAAACCAAAAAATTATGATTATTGAACTAAAAGTCATTGTGGAGAAAATTAATAGTTAGGTTAAATAGCAGAATAGAAACAGGTGAAAGAGTCCTAAATATATAAAAATAAATCGGAAACTAGAGATTCTGTGAAATTAAAGCCAAGGACAAAAACAATCTTCAAAACACCTATAGCAAAAAAAGAATTTTATATTCAAACAACCAAGAATTAGATTGACAGTCAACTTTTTTCATCAGCAACAATAGAGGTTAGAATAACATCTGCAAAGAACTGACGGAAAAGTACTTTCAACCAAGAATTCTATACTTAGCTAAATTGTGATGCAAGAATAAAGGAAAAAAATACAGTAGTCCCTTCCTATTCATAGTTTTGCTTTGTGGTTTCAGATACCTTTGGTCAGCTGTGGTCCAAAAATATTAAATGGAAAATTTCAGAAATAAGTCATAAGTCTTAAATTGCAGCCATTTTGAGTAGCATGATGAAATTTTCAACCAGCCTGCTCTGTCTCATCTGGAACGTGTATCATCCCTTTGTGCAGTATATCTACTCTATATGCTACCCGTCTGTCAGTGTACAGGCAGAAACATAATTTACATAGGGTCCGGTAATATTTATGGTTTCAGGCAGACACTGAGGGCCTTGGAGCATTTTCTCTCTGGGTTAAGAGGGACCTACTCTGTAGATACTCTTTTTAACAGTAGATCTGGGTGAAGGATACATGAGAGATTTCTGTTTTATATTAGCGACTCTGCTGTAAGTTTGAAATTATTCCAAAATTAAAATTAAAAACTGCAGTTTTAGACAACTGAGAAGCTTACCACCTACAGTTAACTATTAGAAAGCACATATTGGCTGGGCACAGTCACCCACACCTGGAATCCCAGCACTTTGGGAGACCAAGGCAGGTAGATCACTTGAGGTCGGGAGTTCGAGACCAGCCTGGCCAACATGGTGAAACCCCATCTCTACTGAAAATACAAAAATTAGCCGATCATGGTGGTGTGTGCCTGTAATCCCAGCTATTCAGGGGGCTGAGGCAGGAGAATCATTTGAACCCAGGAGTTGGAAGGTGCAGTGAGCTGAGATTGCTCCACTGCACTCAAGCCTGGCAACAGAATGAGACTCCCTCTCAAAAAAAAAAAAGAAAAGTAAATACTGGAAGAAACAGCTTGGTATGTTAGAAATGGTTCCCACTAAGAGATGGAGAGGCACAGGTCAGAGATTTGCCATTTTTAATAGTCTTTTTATTATTCATTGATTTTTTTTTTCTTTTTTTTGAGATAGTCTTGCTCTATCACTCAGACCGGAGTGCAGTGGTGTGATCTTGGCTCACTGTAACCTCCACCTCCCAGGTTCAAGCGATTCTCGTGCCTCAGCCTCCCTAGTAGCTGGGACTACAGGCATGTGCCACCATGCCCAGCTAATTTTTGTATTTTTGGTAGAGACGAGATTTCACTTTATTGGCCAGCCTGGTCTGACCTCAAACAATCCACCCACTTTAGCTTTTCAACGTATATTATTCATTGATCTTTAAAAAGTCTATGTGCTCATATTATTTTGAATAACAGTAAAGATTTGTTTAAATATAAGATGACATTTTACAGGATGGTTTTATTCAGAAAACTGTAGGTAGTAGGACAGAATTTTAATATGCATTGCTTGATAAACTGTACGGTGGTTCCAGCCACTGAGAACAGTGTCATAGAAATAGGAGGAAAAAGACAGTAAATTCAAGTTTGCATGTATTGATTTATGGTGACCAGGAGACTGCAGGAGATGCTTCCTAGCAGGTGGATATAAATGTCTGGTAGACTGAAGAGAGAAGTTCAGAATGAAAAATACACATTTCAGTTTGTCATCTATAATACACTGAAAACCTGCCGTGTTTGTGTCACGGCATCATTATTTCTAACCCTAGGGAGCTAAGGAAGGATTTAGGGAATATGGATAAAGAGATGGAAAAGGAAGAGAGAGAAATAGAGAAGTAAGAAGAATGGCAGAAAGGAAAAAGAGGAAGATTATTAAAGAGAGGGAAAATGAACATGGCAGTTAGTCTCACACAAATGGGAGGAGAAAGTGGATATTAAAGAATGGGAGAGTAGTTTTCAATGTATTTTGCTTCCCTCTTGCTTGATATTGCAAACTCTCATGTTTGAGCCAATATAATGTTCTCTCTTATGTGCCCTACCATAATGATGGATACATGTTTGGTGTTAAATACTTGAGATTTGAGTGGGAAAAAGAAGATATTAGAAAAAGTTTGAGTAAATTGTGAAATATTACCTAACTACAACCTGCAAAATATGAATGTCCAAATTGAATTGTAGAAGTAAACCTGGCCGGGTGCAGTGGCTCATGCCTGTAATCCCAGCACTTTGGGAGGCTGAGGTGGGTGGATCACAAGGTCAGGAGTTCAAGACCAGCCTGGCCAACGTGGTGAAACACCGTCTCGACTAAAACTACAAAAAATTAACTGAGCGTGTTGGTGCGTGCCTATAATCCCAGCTACTCAAGAGGCTGAGGTAGGACAAACGCTTGAACCTGGGAGACCAAGGTTGCCGTGAGCTGAGACAGAGCCGCTGCACACCAGCCTGGGCAGCAGAGTAAGACTCCATCTCAAAAACCAAAAAACAAACAGTAAACCTAAACAGAACTATAATGGGAAGATAGGTTTATGATTATGAGATAAAGAAAGCTTTCTTAAGTAAGATAAAACCACTAATCTATGAAAATTGACATTTGACTATATAAGGCTTTAAAGCCCTGATATGAAAGGTATAAACAAAGTTAAAAGTCATATAACAAAATACATGCAAAACCTATTTATTGAAAACTACAAAACATTGGATATGCCATGTTCTTGGATTAGAACACTCAATACTGTTAAAATATAATTATCCTTCAAATAATTGTTAGAATAAATGCAGTCCCAGTCAGAATCACAGGAGGCTTTTTTCTGGTAGCAGTTAACAAGCTTCTTCTAAAATATATATGAAAATGTAAAGCACCTAGAAAATTAAAAGCAATTTTGAAAAAGAGTAAATTGGAAGACTAATCACTACCTTACTTCTAAGCTTTATTATAATGGTACTGGCATTGGATTGACAAATAGACCAATGCAATACAATTATCAGTCTAGAAGTAGATTATTCACAGTGATTTTATTTAATTTTTTTTAGAGAGGGTCTCACTGTCACTCAGGCTGGAGTGCAGTGGTACAGTCATGGCTCACTGCAACCTCGACCTCCCAGGCTCAGGTAGTCCTCCTGCCTCAGCCCCCACCAAGTAACTGGGACTACAGGCATGTGAGACCATGCCCAGCTAATTTTTGTAGTTTTTGTAGAGATAGGGTTTTGCCATCCTGTTGCCCAGGCTGGTCTTGAACTCCTAAGCTCAAGCGGTCTGCCTGCCTTGGCCTCCCAAAGTGCTAGGATTACAGGTGTGAGCCACCAAGTCCAGCCCTGATTTTCAATAAAGTTGCTAAATTAATCTAATAGGATATCATCAATAAATGAGCTAGAACAACTGGATAGCCATATTTTTTTAATTGGCCTTTATTCTGTCAAAAATCAATTAAAAATGGATTATAGACATAAAAATTGAAAGGTCTAGAAAAAAATAGATTATTTTTTGCAACTTTGGGTTATGCAAAAAAAATTTTAGAACCCCAAAATCAGAAATCATAAGAAATAAAGCTTATGTAGAAGACATTATCAACGTTTCAAAGATGTTGTTAGGAAGACAAAGACCAGGACAAAATATTCACTATGCTTATATTGGAGAAAGGTTTGATTGACCTAAAATATATGAAGAACACAACTCAGTAAGATGACTAAATTTAGAAATGGGCAAAGGGTTGGGACATAATTACCCAAAGTAAATATGTGAATGGCCAAAAAGCACATGAAAAGACTTAATATCATCATTTATCAGGAAAGTGCAAATGTAAACCACAGTGAGATACTACTATACACCAACTAGGATGACTAGAATTAAAAAGATTGATAGCACAAAGAGTTGGTAGGATAAGGAATAACTGGAACTCTCATATATTGCTGGCAGGAATGCAGAATGGTAAAACTGATTTAGAAGTTTCTTAATAAAGTTAAAATCATACTTAGTATATCAACCAGCATTTTCATTCCAGGTATTTACCCAGGAGAGAGAAAAACTTTTTTACATAAACACTTCTCTTTATATTAACCACCTTCACTCCTCACAGAAACCCTTCTGTTACAGATGTTCATAATCATAATAGCTTTATTTTTAATAGCAAAAAGCTGGAAAAACATTAATATCCATCAACAGATGAATGGACAAATTATACCATATCCATATAATGGAAATCTACTTAGCAATAAAAACAAATGAATTACTAATAGAGATAACATAGATAAATCTTAAAAACATGCTGAATGAAAGAAGGTAGATGTGAAAAAGAGTGCATGCTGATAATTATCTTTACATGAAACTATAGGAAAGTCTATAATCAGTCATTTTTAATGTAAGGAAAAACTTAACCCCCCGATTTTGACAATTATATGTGCATCCGTAGCTCAGCCTTTTATAACTAAGTTCAGGGAACAGTGGTTTGGACTTTGATTAACCACACAGAAGCAGCTGTGTGTTAAATACATAGCTTGAAAGATCATCTTAAAATAAGTTAGTTTTTTTCAAAAGGGTCTTGTCCCACACATCAGTATCAGTTATTTCAGCTAGTTTTAGATTTCATGCTGGTACACCTATCAATAAGCTTTATTAATAATTTATTCTTGGTAATTGATTAATTTTTGCATTTCTGGCGGAACCCTTTTTGGCATCTGATGGAACTTCAGAGCCTCTTCCCCAATAATTTTACCAGTTCTTCAAAAGTCTCTAGCAAGGGTGTTCTGCTCACTTTTACTTGATTCTGAGTTTTGCATTTCCATCTCTGATCTTCCTCAATTCATTATGATCAACTGCTTGTTGTTAGTTTTTTTGTTTGTTTGTTTGTTTTAGATAGGGTCACTCTCTGTTGCCCAGGCTTTAGTGCAGTGGTGCATCTTGGCGTACTGCAGCCTTGACCTCCTGGGCTCAAGTGATCCTCCAAACTCAGCCTTCCAAGTAGCTGGGTCCACAAGTGCTTGCCACCACACCTGGCTAATTTTTAAATTTTTTGTAGTTACGGAATTTTGTCATGTTGCCTAGGTTGCTCTCAAACTCTTGGTCTTAAGCAATCCTTCTGCCTCAGCATCCCAAAATGCTGAGATTACAGGTGTGAATCACCAAACCTGGCCCAGTATTTATTAATACTTTTTTTTCCTTTTCTTTTTTTTTTTTTTTTTTTTTTTTTGAGAAAAGGTCTTGCTCTGTTGCCCAGGCTGGAGTACAGTGGCGTATCTCTGCTCACTGCAAGCTCCACCTCCCATGTTCAAGCAAGTCTTGTGCCACAGTTACCCAAGTAGCTTGGATTACAAGTGTGTGCCACCACGCCCAGCTGATTTTTATATTTTGAGTAGAGACGAGTTTCACTGCGTTGGCCATGCTGGTCTTGAACTCCTGGCCTCATGTAATCCTCACAGTTTAGCCTCCCAGAATGCTGGGATTACAGGTGTGAGCCACTATCCTGGCCTACTTTTTAAATTCATATTTCATTTAAATATTTATCATTTAAGGCTCATGCCTGTAATCTCAGCACTTAGGGAGGCTGAGGCAAGCGAATCACTTGAGGTCAGGCATTCAAGACCAGCATAGCCAACATGGTGAAACCCCATCTCTACTAAAAAAATATAAAATTAGCCGGGCATGGTGGTAGGTGCTTGTAGTCGCAGCTACTCAGGAGGCTGAGGCATGAGAATTGTTTAAACCCTTGAGGCAGAGGTTGCAATTAGCTAAGATCATTCCACTGCACTCCAGCCTCAGCGACAGAGCAAAACTCCATCTGAAAAAAAAATTATTATTAAAAAATACATATAAATTGCATAGTGGCCAGGTGTGGTGGCTCATGCCTATAATCCCAGCATTTTGGGAGGTGAAAGCAGGCAGATTTCTTGAGCCCAGGAGTTTGAGACCAGACTGGCATGCCCCACTGTCCAGTTTTTCACATCAAAACATTATTTTTTCTTTGGAAGTTGACCTAAAAAGCATTTTTTTTTAAACTGTGGGTAGCATGTTGGAATATAACTTCACTAAATTATCAGCAGTAAAACTTGATACAGGTAGGAAGCTGATATCTGTAGCATTTGATTTAGGTGGCAAAAAGGAAGAGGAGGGGAACTGATGTTGGCTATTTTGAATACAGAATACTATTGCACTTTTCTGCTCATGTTGATCTCATTTGTAAGCAAGTTCAAGGAAGCTCACTAGCTAAGTGGCCTTGGATAAGCTATTTAATGAGCTTGTTCCATGATGTTATCTTTGAAAGTCCCTTCCCTTTCTAAAATCTTAGGTCTTAGGAATCTATGTGTTGGTAAAATACTCTCTTGTGCTGTAGACCAGTCTGACCCCTTAGTTATGTGTGGAATGTGCTGCGCTGTGTTTAAAGCCAAGTTTAGATGTTGATGTTATTGCAAAGTGACTCTTCTTTTGTGATCTAAAGATTTCAAAAAGTATACGTTTTTTAAATGGTCATGTTTTAAGCAGCTTTCAGCTCAAGAAGTGAAAATAACTATTAGTATAGTTATTACTAGCGGCAGTGCTGAAATTTTTGTGAAGAATTCAGTATTTCCCTGAAGGTGTTTATATGTAAATATGTTTTAAGCATATTTATTTTAGAAAACAGTTCTACAAAAAGAAAGCGTGTTTAGAAAAGCAAGAAGGTAGAACATGTATTGATACCACTTTCCAAAGCATGTCTGAAACATTTTAAGATCTTTATATTCACTTAACAAATAAAAATCCATGGAATTGCAAACATCCTCTTGGTTTGAAAATATATTTTAGCAGATCTGTCATCTAAATGGAAATACACAGAAGCAGAACTTACTGTACTTTTAGGCTGGGTGCGTTGGCTTACATCTATTATCCCAGCCCTTTGGGAGGCTGAGGTATGAGGATTGCTTGAGCCCAGCAGTTTGAGACCAGCCTGGGCATTATAGTGAGGCTTTGTCTCTACAAAAAATAAAAAATTAGCCAAGTGTGGTGGCACACACCTGTAGTCCCAGCTACTTGGGAGGCTGAGGCGGGAGGATTACCTGAACCCAGAAAGTCAAGGTTGCAGTGAACTGTGATCATGCCACTGCACTCCAGCCTGGGCAATAGAGAGAGACCTTATCTAAAAAAAAATTTTTTTTTTAATTTCACAAAGCCTTCTTAATGGGCTAGATCTTGGATCCAGGGTGAAGTTAAACTTATACATCACTACTGAAATAATGTTATCAAAACTATTTATATTCCTACTTAAGAAGATTGGATGGAGGAAGTAAGTGATACTGTTCTTTGAGCCTATAAAACTTAAAACGTATTTATCCAATTCATTGGCCAAAGACTGCCACTTCCCTTGGTTTAGAGTTTGGGTGAGATAAGAAATGTTCATCTCTGCTTAAATAAACATTCCAGGTTCTGGTTTTTAATTAAGGGCAAAAATGTAAACTTTTCTTTCTTCTGATATTCCTTGGACATATGCTTAAATCTTAACACGTCATTTTCCTATATGTTAGGGGACTTGTCTTCTGGATTGTAGAATCAGGGTCCTGAATTCATGCCTTGTTTTACTGCCCAGATTTGTGACACTGAGGATGTGTGCATTAACTTCACATTACGTCTTCATCTGTACAGCTATACAAATTACTGTCATTTCTATCTTTCCAGGTTTAGAGTCATGGCTTTGGAGAAAGCAAAAGGGAGGAATTTAATTTCACTTAATGTTCAGGCCTCTGTGATCCTGTAATGTGGTTGTAACTGATTTATAGTTGGCAAAGCTTATAAATATATGAGGTCTTCTTCCAGAATCTGTGAATAAGTGATTTATATTTCACCACTAGGGACAAAAATGTTAGCATCTCTTTGAACACAGTCAGATTGATACATCTTGAGTCTTTAATCTTTTCAAGAATGGTTCTTTTCCTTCATTCTACCACTCTACTTTTTAAACTTTATATCCATTCTTTTTGCGAACATTTTCTACGTTTGTTGACTCTGCTGCTTTCCTTTCACTCACCTCTTTACCTCCTGTAATCTGATTTCTACCCACACTACTTTACTGAATCTGCTGTAGCCGGGGCCACATTGTGTTTGCTGCACAGTCTAAGGAATAGTCTTCAGTCTTTCCTGTCTCAGGAAACTGCTACCCACTTTCTCCTTGAAACAGTCTCCAGTGATACCACATTTAACTGATTTTCCTCTTCTACTCCTGATAAAGCCAAACCTCCTTTGTAGACCTTTCTTTTTCTACCCATGATTTAAATGCTGTTCTTACTCAGAGGACTCTCTTGAGCCTACTTTGCTTCTCATGATACTGTTTTCCCTAGAGACCATTCATTGCTTTAGTCATAATCTGATGATTGCAAAAGTTCTCCTTGGTGTCAGATCTATATATCAAACTGTCTATTGGACATCTTCACTCGACTAGTATAATAATCTGCAAGTGTTATAAACCTACTTCATCATAACTTCAGGCTAAAGAGGGAGATGTTGCCTCACAAAACTAAACTTCTGGTGCACAGGTGAAACTGATCTTAGGGATGCCTAGAATCAGAGATTGATGTCATCTTGACTTCCCACTTCTCTTTTGCCTCTGCTTGTCAGCATTATTATCTCAAAACTATCTACCACATGAGATATAGGATATTATTGACTAAGGACATCTTTAAAGTCAACAGCTTGGCAGTCAGCAAGAATAAATAGGTTTAACTCTTTGTCCAAGTGCAGATAGAAAATTGCCTGACAAAGATTCTGATAGACTCAGCTTGGTTTGCCGTGGTGGGATGTGTAGTATTTTGACCAACACACGTTCTGGTGATGACAGTGGGAGTGGTAGCGATGTAATAGCTCAATTTACAGACGAAAGCCTAACTTAACCCCTACCCATTTTTCATGTACAGTTCTAATTCCAGAGGATAAGGTGATAATTTTGTTTATGGTTTTTAATGAACTGTACCTGCTTATCTCCTTAGAGTTCATTGCTATGTCAATTACTGTCTGAGTTGTCTGTGAGAATAAAGGACTCAACTGAAGAAACCTATATGAAAATGGTCATCAGTATTTCTTCTTGGAATTAGAAACTTATATGTGGCAGTCATGTTGTAATTAGTGATTTTTAAAAAATAACTCATTAAAATAATCCATACTTTTGTAGCCATAAAATAGGATGCCCCATGAAGGCAAAGATTTCTGTCTGCTTTCACTACTACACCTAGAACTTGACACTCAAAAAGTTGCTCAAAAATAACTTGTTGAATGAATATCAGTTTGTTAAAATCTTGTATTTTTTTTCAGTGTTTACTTTTTTGGGTAATATTTATTTTAAGAAATAAAAGTTTTGAAGAATAAGTAAAGTTAACTTTTTTTTTTACTTTTTCTTTTTTTTCCCCCTAGACTATCTGTTATAGTCCCTGGGTCAAGACAACAATTTTTATACCTTCTTGGTGGTTCAGAAAGGAGTCTCTGTAGAACCAGAAGCAAAGAAAGGAAACACTCTGAATTTTTCATTATTAAATTGACTGTGTAAGATACTTGACTTCCAGGAACGAAACACAGTGAAATAATAAAATTTCATCTTGGCATCACTGGATATTCATCGTATTGAGGAGCGTATCTTGTGGAACTTCCTGAATTGAGATTTGGAACCTTCATTGGTGCTCATTTACACTGTGGACTGTAAGCATGAGTGAATTCTGGTTGTGTTTCAACTGCTGTATTGCAGAACAGCCTCAGCCTGTAAGTATGAAGTATGTGGACACATCAGGTGGGGTGCTTATTAAACATACTAGTGGTTCTCAAACTGAGAATTGGGATCCTAGCAGTAATTGCAAAGTAGTGCAAGAGAATATAGCAGAGAATAGTTCAGTGGAACTCAACATAGGTTAAAAAAAAAATGTTTTTAAAGTAAATACTGTATGTCAAGAACTTTGCTAGATTATTCATTTTAGATTCCTGAGAGGATGTATTCTTTTGTCAAATAGCTTCTGGAGGAACAGTGAGAGAGAAAGGAGACAATAACCTGAGGTAAAACAGATGCATCAGCCTTGGAGGTCAGTGGATGGAAGATGCGGCAGCCAGATGCCATCATATTCTTCTCAGCTTACCATCTCATTTTCCTCAGATTAACCCTCTGAGGAGCATATCATTGTCCTTATTTTTCAGTTGAAGCAGGTTCAGTTTTTTTGCCCAAAGTCATATAGATTATAAGTGATATTGACTGACTTCTTGGTGTATGCCCTGTTTTTGTGTCCTCTAATGTATGCACATATTGTTACCTCTACCAAAATCCTGCCCTCCAGCCTCTAAATTCCCTCCTTCCCTCCCTCCCTTCCTTCCTCTTTCTCTCTGTCCCCCTCCCTCCCCCCTTCCTTCTTCCCTCCCCTCCTACCTCCTCTCGTTTCCTTTCCTTTCTTCTTTTCTTTCCTTTCCCTGTCCTGTCCTGTCCTGTCCTGTCCTGTCCATCTTCAGAGTTTCACTCTTGTTGCCAAGCTAGAGTGCAATGGCATGATCTCGGCTCACTGCAACTTCCACTTCCTGGCTTCAAGTTGCAGTAAGCCAAGATCACACCATTACACTCCATCCTCAGCCTCCCAGGTAGCTGGGATTACAGACATGCAGCACCATGCTCCGCTAATCCTGAGGTCAGGAATTTGAGACCAGCCTGACCAATGTGGTGAAACCCTGTCTCTACAGAAAATTCAAAATTTAGTTGGGTGTGGTGGCAGGCACCTGTAATCCCAACTACTCAGGAGGCTGAGGTAAGAGAATCACTTGAACCCAGGAGACAGAGGTTGCAGTGAGGCAAGATCACATCATTGCATTGCAGCCTGGGCAACAAGAGGAAAACTGTGTCTCCAAAAATAAAAATAAAAAAATAAAAAAGAATTTTCAGTAATTCAGTTAGAAGCATGGTATATATCTTCATTTATGTAGAACCTTTAATATTCTTTTTGTAAAGTTCTAAAACTTCATTACATAAACTTGCACATTTCTTGTTAGACTTGTTCTAGTTATGGCTTTTCCTGTATTTCCTAGCTGGTTATCACTAGTGCATAGGAATCTAATAATTCTTATATGCTAATTTTTTATCCAGACATCTCATTGAATGCTTGTGAACACTTGAATTAGTTCATTTATTTTTGAGATGGAGTCCCGCTGTGTCGCCCAGGCTAGAGTGCAGTGGCACGATCTCAGCTCACTGCAACCGCCACTTCCTGGATTCAAGTGATTCTCTTGCCTCAGCCTCCAGAGTAGCTAGGATTACAGGTGTGTACCACCACGCGCAGCTAATTTTTTGGTGTTTTTAGTAGAGATGGGGTTTTGCCATGTTGGCCAGGCTGGTCTCGAACCCCTGACCTCAGGTGATCTGCCCACCTCGGCCTCTAGAGTGCTGGGATTGAGCCGTGAGCCACTACTTCTGGCCGAATTAGTTTAATAGTTAGCTGAAATGCATATATCTTACAGATGTCTCCAAATAGTGACTTTTTAAATCATTTTCTATTTAAATTATTTATCCTTTTGGAATCTTAGCTGAATTTTCTAAGACCTTCAGTATAATAGTCAGTATTGCCAGTGATAGCTGAACATCCTTACTTATCCTGATTTGTTATAATCTGTGATACTATTAGAAATGACATTTTCAGTAGTCAAGGACTCTCAGTAGGAACACTTGAGTCATATTGCCATATTGTTTTTAAGTATGCCCTGTAATCTTTTTTTTTTTTTTTAACATATTATACTGGGTAAAAGGAACCAAGGTAAATAGGCCCTTAGTGTGGTGTTTTATCTGGTTAGGGATTAGGCCATTTTTACTATTTGCTGTAGCTATAGGTGTTGGAGGATAAAATTTCATCTGGTGTCCTTGTTTTTGTCCCTTGTCTTTGTGTTTCTCTAGAGACTTCTTAAATAAGATCTGAGGCATGCTGTTGTTTCATTTGCAATCCCCTATGGTACAGGAGCCCTGTAGATGTGGTGGTAAGGTGTGGGGGAGGGGAGGGAGACGTTTTGTATTGCTATGATTATGTCTCAGTCTTTCAGTGAGCCGGTGCATATGGTCTGTGATCTACACAAAATGCTTCTCAGTTTTGTTTTTTACCCCTTAGGTAAGGCAAAAAAGGGTAGAGGAGACTGGAGCTGGATATTTCCCTTCTCGCCAAGTTGGTTTTTGTAAAAACCTAGTTGATTAGGCTCTGGTAAAATAGTTTCTCTTCAAAGCAAACCTTGTTAAGAACAGAATGCTCTGGTGTATTTTAGTATGGCTGCCCTTCCCTTCTTTTTGCTGAAACACAAATTTTTCTCTGATCTTCACGTGGGAATCTGGTAGGGTTCCCTGAGGAAAAACCCACAAAGCGTAGGGGTTCCCTAAGACTAGTTTCCCCTGGAGTCTGTCGTTCACGCTGAGCATCCTGCTATTCATCAATTACAGTTTAGGTTTTCCTACACTGGTACTGGATCCTGTAAAGGTTTCTGCTGGTTGATTTCTCTGTGTCCACTTGCCTGTCTATAGTTTTAGGGAAAGCAGTTTTCTCTGTGACCTCACTTCTCTGATGGATCTAAGAAGAGATATTGTCAGTTTGATCGGCTTTGTTTTTGTTATGTGGATAGGAATGATGACTTCCAAGCTCCTTATATACCAGATCAGAAACCAGAAGTCAAGTTGCCATATTTTAAAACCTTTACTTACTGCCAGTATTCACAGGGTATGTAATAAAGTGAATTCTCTTCAATATATTATAAATGTATACTTACCAAATAGCTTAAATAGGAAGACACAGATTAGGTATTTAAATAGCAGGAGCATAAGGCACTGGAGTTATGAGACTTCAGAAATATGTTTTCTGCTACACAAAGGATTTGCAACTTGAGTTTCTCTCATAGTGAAATGGGAAAAGTTCCCTTGTCCCACTTGGAGGTGAGTGATGGGGCCGTGGCTCGCTTCTTCACTGCCCTGTGGCTCACACCTCTAGGGGAGCATACAGATGGGCAGGCTATGGGGCTCCAACCCCACAGCAGTGTCTAGGGGTGAATCTTCACAGCTGAAGCCCCAGTGGGCTTACAGGTGCTCCTTTAGTTTGCCATCTATAGGTGGCTTATAACTAGCTCAGTTAGACCCTCTGCTTTATCACAAGGACAGGGCTTTTTCTGTATACTGGGTTTTTGCTTTGGCATATCAGAAGAATTGGATCATATATGGGCTGGAGAATGAGTGCAAAGTTTTACTGAGTGGAATTAGCTCCCTGCCAATGGGGGAGCCAGAAAGGAGATGATTTTCCCCTGGAGGTGGATCTCTTGGCAGCCCCAGCTCTCCTCCAACTGCCCCAGCCAAAGACTGCCCCAGCCAAACTTTGCCTCATCTCACTGGTTAATGGCCTGCTGGCGTGCTGGCATTTGTTGGTGTGCTCTTCTGCAGGTGTGCTCCCCCAGTGTCCTCTAGCCATCAGCCACTTGTATCTTCTTCCACTGTTGTGCTCCTCTCGATGTCTGGCTGCCTGTATGTCTGCCCGCTAAGATCCTGGGTTTTTATAGGCCTAGGATGGGGACATGGTGGGCCAGGGTGGTCTTGGAAAATGCAACATGTGGATGCAAAACCAGGAGTGCCTGTCCCACCTATGTCCATGGGGGTGGAGTCCTAGCCAGGGACCTGCCTTTCTCTACCCAGCACATTCCTGTCTCCCCCACCATATCATTTAAAGGGACCATACTCTTCTCTTCCCAGCACTTCTGTATCAATACAACATTTAATATGGTGTTTGTTGTTGTTTAATGAATACATATTTATGTGAAATATTTCACAAAAATTCCATGGACATCTGATTTCTTACCTTTTTGATTCCTGAGAAAAGTTACACAAAACTTAATGGGGGTTTGTGGTCACCATAATGGAGGAATAGCTTGCTTGTTGGCATCAGGAAATAGATGTAAAGAATCACTAATAATTTTTGTTTCTTTACATTATACAAAAACATACCCTTGGCATTCTAAACAGTATTAAGGCTGCCTTATCTGAAAGCTGCTTGATCATCTGCTAAAGTTTTCTTTTCTAAAATATTTACTGAAATAAATTGCTGCATGCCAACTCTCCCACTCATTCCCTATCACCCCCTGCTCTTGCACATTCCATGTGTGTGGAAAGGAACAACCCAATATTAGGAATAAAATAGAATGCATTTTTCTGAGTATAGTAGAATAATCATTTTTCTCTTCCTACTCCTTCATTTTAATGTAGTACAATACAGAGTATACTAGAGCCCCAATGTTTTGAGCTGTGATAATCCAAAACATGTTAACTGATTATAAATGCTATAGTGGCTGTGGCTAGATATAGCTAAGGTTTTAATTGGATGGTTGCTGCCTTGTAATTTAATTTTTTAAAAAGATTTGTTAGCTCTTGACAGAACTATAGTGAATTCTTCACCAGCTTATGGAGGGTCAAAGTATTGGCAAACTTCTAAGGTAGTTTTCAAAACAAGGAACCCTGATTTACAGAAGAAAAACCACTTTTCTGTTAATTTTATTTGCATTCTCATCTAATGTTTTCTCACATAGCACTGATTTTTTTGTAATGCTATTTGTCTCTGGAATGGGTTACTTTGTTTTTGTTCCTGGC
>NW_016107391.1:10812460-10879934 GCF_001604975.1 Cebus imitator | reverse complement strand
GGAGTACAATGGTATGATCTCAGCTCACTGCAACCTCCACCTCCTGGGTTCAAGCGGTTCTCCTGCCTCAGCCTCCCAAGTAGCTGGAATTATAGGCAGCCACCACCATGCCCAGCTTATTTTTGTATTTTTAGTAGAGACTAGGTTTTGCCATGTTAGCCAGGCTAGTGTCAAACTCCTGACCTCAGTTGATCCTGCCTGCCTTGGCCTCCCAAAGGGCTGGGATTACCAGCATGAGCCACTGAGTCCGGCCTTTTGTTTTTGTTTTTTGTTTTTTGTTTTTTTGAGAGGGAATCTTACTCTGTCTCATGAGGTGGAGTGCAGTGGTTCTATCTCATTTCATTGCAACCTCTGCCTCCTAGGTTGAAGCAATTCTCCTGCCTCAGCCTCCCAAGTAGCTGGGATTACAGGCATGCACCACCACACCCAGTTAATTTTTGTATTTTAGTTGAGACAGTGTTTCACATTTTTGGCCAGGCTGATCTTGAACTCCTGACTTCAAGTGATCCACCCACTTCAGCCTCCCAGAGTGCTGGGAATTAAAGGCATGAGCCACCACGCTCGGCCTTCGAATGTGTTATTTTGGACATGTATGCAGTTACTGTACATTTGTAACAATAACACTCAGGTATTTCTACAATGATCTAGGTAGTAGTGAGATAACAGTGAGTGCAACTGATGTTATCTCTACCATCATGGCTCTCTAGTGGAGGACATATATACTGTACAAATAGGTGTATATGATACCAGGTGCTCTGTGGAAAAAGCAAGAAAAAAGCAAATGATGTGGGAGAATTGGGGATATTAATCTATATAGTGTGTTCAGGGAAGGCCTCTCAGATTAAGTGCTATATAGGTACAAGTTTAAGGGAGTAAGCTACACAGACACCTAGGGCCCAGCATTTTACTCAGAAGGACTAGTAAATGCAAGGTTGGGTGTGTGAGCAGAACATCAGACAAGGCAGAGTGGCTTTGAGGCATGGGGCCATGGTGGGAATGAGGTGAAAGAGGTTACCAAAGGCCAGTTCATGTTTGGCCCTCCAGGTCATGAAAAGATTTTGGTTTTTATTCTTGTGAAACAGGAAATCATCTAATGGTTTAGAGCAGCAAACCAAAGTATGTGGAAGAACACATACTTTTTCTAGTGGTTTGACTTACTGTATGCTCAGACTGAGAGCACTGACAAACCATACTGCACACTGTAGGCCAGTGAGCAACCTCACTCCTTCATGCACTCTCAGTCTATTCAGCTCTCTGGAGCTGAGTATGGAATCTGTTCTGCCATAAGGTTGCTTATGCCCTCCAGTGGCTTTTCTTTCTGCCGTTTGTTGTTTGGATGCATAGTTTTAACCTATAATAGTTGGAGTTGGGGCATGAGGATGTGTGCAAGTGATGGTGCTGGACTTGCCACAATGAAAGAAAGGAAGTGCACTGTGCTTGGTGTTTAGACAGTTCAAGGTTTCTTCAAGGGAAGTGGCTGAGGAAACCGCGTGGAGATAAATCAGACAGCTAGGGATTGCTATAAGACCTTAGACATTTTAGAAAACATCAGAATCATTACTGCAGCCTCAGAGAATGAACCAACAATTCCGTGAAAGGTGACTAGAGGAAACTCTAGCTGAGGGCACTCCATGAGGGGATTTATGTACAACAGAAGAGTGATTGCCCAAATATGATGGATCTCCATAGCTACTATGCTATAATAACTTCAGATGGCACAGATTTGTAGAGAACTTCCATTTTCAGGAACCACATTTTACACCCTAAATTAGGTATGAGTATAGTAAAAGTGCCATCTTTTTTCCTTTTTCTGAAAACACAAATGTGCATGTTCCTAATTTAATTTCACACAGAATCACATTATAAAACTGTAGTCATCTCAAAACACTTAACTAAATGAATTTACTTAATAAAAGAAGAAAATTAGCTTTATCAGTTGAGAAATGAAAAATAACCCTACTTTTTAGAAAAACATCATAGAAGACTGATTCAAACGTTTTAACTGTGCTACTAAACCTAGAAATTCTAAAGACTAATATACTGGAACTACCTCCCCTGCGTTAGGACTGACTACCCTATTTTCTTGTAGATATAGTCACTTTGGAATGTAGTAGATGGTATTCACTGTATATTGTACTTCTTCAGCTCCTTTAATTTAACTGTGGAGATAGTTTGAATTTGTCTATATGTACTCGAAAACAAACTAGCAAGGCTGTTTTCAAAACTGTGAAACAAACAGGTTCTGGTGTTCCAATACTGTTGTCTGTGCCCTTAACCAATTAGGAACTGTTGGTAAGCTAGTGTCTGTAGCATTCAGTGAGTTCAAGATGGGGAAAAGTGGTAAGAAGGCAGTAGAAAGCTATTTATGTTTTGAAAGTATAATACTTTTATAAGTTTGTAAATGTTAGAAAAAGAATTTTGCTTTAATGCTTTTCCGTTCGGATTGGAGGTGTTTTGTTTTGTTTTTGTTTTTAACTACATACTTCAAGAGGAAGCAAGCTATTTCTTAGTAAACCATGTGGTTGTTGCAATTTTTAGTTACTTAAAATGTGATACCAGCAAAAGTAATCAATAATAGTCTTTAAAACAAAAATTAAATCTTTTTTCAAACTATAATATATTTGATACAAAAAACAGAAAACAGGCCAGGTGCAGTGCCTTGCACCTGTAATCCCAGCACTTTGGGAGGCTGAGGTGGGAGGATTGCTTGAGCCTAGGAGTTAGAGACCAGCCTGGGCAACATAGTAAAACCCCATCTCTACAAAAAATTTTTAAAACTAGCTGTGTGTGGTAGTGTGTGCCTGTAGTCCCAGCTACTTGGGAGGCTGAAGTAGGATTGCTTAAGCATGGGAGGTTGAAGCCGAGTGAGCCAGGATTGCACCACTGCACTCTGGCCTGGGCAACAGAGTGAGACCCTGTCTCAAAAAACAGATTATGTATCTATATAACATGTAATGATATACAACAATAAACAGATTTAAACTCCTACCCAATATAAATGGCCTATTGTTGGACATTTGAGTAGTTTCTAGTTTTAAGTTTTTTTTTTCTGTTACAAACTATGCTGTAAATTCTTGTACATATCTCACTATATACATGACTTTTGAGTATACTTGTTTCTGTAGCATATATATCTAAAAGTGGAAATACTGAGTTGTGGGGTGTGAGCATGATCAGTTTCACAAGATAGTGCCAAATTATTTTGTAAAGGGATAATTGCTCCCACATTCATGTGGTACAGTTTCACTTTCACAACATCTTCATTAATGCTTGATGTTTTCTCACATTTTAATTTTTGTCAGTCTGGTGGGTAAGGTGGGATTTCATGGTATCGTTCTTTTCTGATTGCTAGAGAGGTTAAGCAAAGCACTTCATGTGTTTGTGGCGCAGTATGGTTTCCTTTTGTGTGAAAGACATACCTGTTTGTGTCTTTTGTACATTTAAAAAATTTCTTATTTATTCATAGACTTCCCTTTTATGTTCTCAATACAGATTCTTTATTGGTTATGTGTGACTTAGCAAAGTAGCTTTCTTATATTTTTGTGCTTAAGAATGTTTTCTTACCTCTCAGTCATAAGGATAATTCACCCAAATTTCCCTGTAAAAGTGGAATAATTTTGCCTTTTACATAGAAGCCTCGAATAGATTTTTGAAGAAAGGATTTAAGTGTATTTATTTTCCATATGGGGAACCCTCTGTCCCACAACGACTTAATAAGAAGTCTTTCCCTTCCCCACTGGTATGCACTGTACATTGTCAGGCTTCTGTATATGCATGAGCCAGACTCTAGATTCTGTTTCACCATTTGTTCATCCTGATGCCAATACAGGATGATACACAGTGTCTTCTATTTGCATTAATATTGTTTTGATATCTGGGAGGTCACATCCCTTTGTCTTTTTTCATCTTTTGTAGTGTTTTGCCAATCTTAGTTCTTGACTATGACATATCAATTTTAAAATTAGTTGGTCAGGTTTTTCATAAGGCCTGTTGGGATTTCAGTTAGACCTGTATTGAATCTCTATATAATTCCCATTTGTGAAACTGGTGTGTCTTCATTTTTAAACTATTTCCATAAAGGCTTTTTTAAACTTAAGCTTTTAAACATATTCAGAAGTAGACAATAGTATAATGAACCCCGTGTACCCATCTCCCAACTTGAAGAACTTTAATTCTTGTTGGATCTTCACCTTATTCCATCCACTTTATCCTTTCCTCTATTATTTTAAAGCCAAATCTGAGATATTATATCATTTTGTCCATAAATATTTCAGTATCCCTAAAAGATAAGGACTCACAATGTAACCACAATACCATTTTAATACCAAAAATTAATAATTTGAAAGGATTTATTTTACATATAAATGTACAGTATAATTATGAAACAGATATTATGAAGCACATATTATTCATTAAGAAATAGGATATTGCCAGAAGCTTCCTTGTGTCCTTTCCAATTACACACATCCCTGTTCCAGCACCTGGAGGAACTGCTGTCCTGATTTTTATGGTAATCACTTCCTTGTTGTGTTTTATGATTTTACCATGTATATATGTATCCCTAAACTATATAATTTAGTTTGCCTGTTTTAACTTTAAATGGAATCATTACTGGTTGTAATCGTTTGTGTTTTCTTCTTTAATCCAGTGGTAGCTGGGACTACAGGCACGTGCCACTATGCTGGACTAATTTTTGTATTTTTAGTAGAGACAGAGTTTCACCATCTTGGCCAGGCTGGTCTTGAACTCCTTACCTTGTAATCTACCTGCCTCAGCCTCCCAAAGTGCTGTGATTACAGGTGTGAGAATTTTTGTACTTTTAGTAGAGATGGTGTTTCACCATCTTGGCCAGGCTAGTCTTGAACTCCTGACCTTGTGATCCACCTGCCTCAGCCTCCAAAATGCTGGGATTACAGGCGTGAGCCACTGTGCCTGGCCCCACTAGGTAGTTTTTCTGATCCTCTCCCTCCTCCTATCCTCTACCCTCACATCGGTCTTGGTATCTGTTGTTCCCCTCTTTGTATCCCTGTGTACTCAATGTTTAGCGCCCACTTATAAGTGAGAACATGTGGTATTATGTTCCTCTGTTAGTCTTCTTAGGCTTATGGCCTCCACCTCCATCCAGGTTGCTAAAAAGGACATGATCTAGTTCTTTTTTATGGCTGTGTGGTATTCCGTGGTATACATGTATCATGTTTTCTTTATCCAGTCTACCATTGATGAGCATTTAGGTTGATGCCATGACTTTGTGATTGTGAATAGTGCTACAATGAACATACGTGTAGATGGGTCTTTATAGTAGAATGATTTATGTTCCTTTGGGTATATACTCATAAGGAGGTGCTGGGTTAAATGATACTTCTGTTTTCACTTCTTTGAGAAATTGCCATATTGCTTTCCACAGTGGCTGAACTAATTTACATTGCCCCCAGCAGTGTATAAGTGTTCCCTTTTCCCTGCAGCCTCACCACCATCTATTATTATTTGACTCTCTCTCTCTCTCTATATATATATATGAAAATTATATATATATATATATATATATATGTATATGGAAAAATTGTATATATGTAATTTTTTTTTTTTAAGACAGAGTTTTGCCCTGTTCCCCAGGCTGGAGTGGTATGATCTTGACTCACTGCAACCTCTGCCTCCCGGGTTCAAACAATCCTTGTGCCTCACTCAGCCTCAAGAGTAGCTGGGACTACAGGGGTGTGCCACCACACCCAGCTAATTTTTTGTGTTTTTGTAGAGATGGTGTTTTGCCATATTGCCCAAGCTGGTGTCGAACTCCTGAATTCAGGCAATCCACCTACCTCAGCCTCCCAAAGTGCAAGGATTACAGGCATGAGCCACCCCGCCCAGCTGGACTTTTTAATAATAGTCATTCAGCTGTTAATCTTTAGAGCCAGTGTTTCTAAACCATTAAGCCATCAGTATCACTTGAAATCTTGTTAGATATGCAAATTCAAGCCCCACCCCAAACTTGCCCAGTCTGAAATTATTCTGTGACTAGAGCTGAGAAACGTGTGTTGAACAAACCTTCTCAGGATTCTGATGTACACTACAGCCTGAGACCCACTGCTTTAGAGGTTCTATCCAATACAAAAACTAAAACAGTGACAACAGTTAAAACCTCTCTGGAGCACACAGCATTTCTATGAAACAGAGAAAATTAATTCAGCAAATAAGTATTTTTTATGCAGAAATGTAAACTCTATTAGAATTGGCATTACATTGTTTACACCTTCCAAATATAATAGGTTCTTGAGAGATACTTGGCGATAATATTAGATAAGATAAACAATTTTTAGAGGACTGAGCTGACATTGTTTCTTTAAAAAAGCCTTTTATTCATTCAACAGTCATTTATTGTCTACTATGTGTCAGGCACAGCTACTGTTACAGAAGAACTCTTAGTAGTGTAGGAAAATCAAACAGTAAGCAAGTAAGTTACAATACGATGTTTTAAGTACTATAATTGAAATATGACCCGTGAGCTCTGAATGTTCAGAACAGGAAATATCCAACATCCTTAACTCAGAATGTTATGTTTGAGCTGGGTTTCAAAGAATGAGAAGACCGTTGCCAAGTAGGGACAGACTTGGAGCAAGGGCATTTCATATAGTTTGTTGACATTACTACCATAAAAGGTATTTTTGTTTTTTGTGTCAATGAATTCCACTAGGAAGATGATTTTTACCAAAAAATGTCAAATCCATTTTTTATATTATTACAACTTTTGTTAGCCTTTTTTCCTGTACTGTGAACTAGATTGATTAACTTGGAAGCAGCTCATACACCCGGGGAACCACTGTCACTGGCATCATAGAAAAAAATAACCGCTTGTTTTAGAAATGCCTGGTTCCTAATTATACTGTTAAAATTTCAAAAAACTAATGTAGCTTATTTCAGAGGTTTCCAAACGTTCCCTAACAATTCTGTAATTTGTTCATGGTGCCTCTAGGCCAAGAGAAATACCGTATAGACTTGTTTGTTTATTTTTATTTTTTTTGAAACTGAGTTTCGCTCGTCGCCCAGGTTGGAGTGCAGTGATGCAATCTCAGCTCACTGCAACCTCCGCCTCCTGGGTTCCAGTAATTCTCCTGCCTCAGCCTCCTGAGTAGCTGGGATTACAGGTGCGTGCCCTGACACCCTGCTAATTTTTGTATTTTTGGTAGAGACGGGGTTTTGCCATATTGGCCAAGCTGGTCTTGAACTACTGACCTCAGATGATCTGCCCTTCAGCCTCCCAAAGTGCTGGGATTACAGGTGTGAGCCACGGTGCCTGGACCAGATATGTTTATTAACTAATTTGGTACAAACAACTTAGTAAAGATTTATGTCCCAACAACTTATTTGCCTTGAAAAACATAGATATAAATTGAAAGGACAAATTTTTTTAACTCTTAAATAACCAGTTACATACTTATGGTGTGTTTGTGCCTGTAAGGATTATACAATTTCTCAAACTGTGGAATCAGACTGAACACCACCTTCTTTTCTGGTTCCATGTTGACTTTTGCATAGTGCTTGAGTTTTTTTTTTTACAGCAACCACTGAAAACTTAGCTTCACAAAGATACGCTGTTGTAAAGAATGTATGTTCTCATATTGAGGTTACAAATTATCTGAAGCTAGTAGTTCGTACAGTGTCAAACACACATTGAGCATCACTGTGTTTCCCTTAAATTGAAAATATCCTCTGGCACCCCTGGGTTTTGCTGGGATGCCTCGACATAATTTGGAAATAGTGGGCTTATTAGATACAATTCCTGGATGTAGGGATTCAGTTACACAACTCAGCTGACTTTCTCTAGGTCATGAAGTTGAGTCAGTAGCGTAGCTTTCAACCTTTCATTTACTTTGGCCACATTTGTGTAATTGCTATGTTATACCCTGAAATTTCCAGCTTTTTTCACAGTACCAGATGGCAGGTATCTTCATTTTCTTTATTCACTCTGTCTATTTCTAGAACTACCTCAGGCTGTACTATCTTGTACTCTTACTGTAGGCCTTGATGAGACCTGGCCTTCATTTGCTTCTCAGTGATGTGTTTGCACACCATGCTGCCCAGAGAATAGTCTTTGGGGAAGTTTTAACTTTTGAGTGATTAAGTTATTACCATTTTCTACGAGCTAGAGTTGATCCACATGTCCAAAATGTGAGGTAGAATATGGTTATATACATAGTTGTTTAGATAAGGATGCAAACAAGGTTAACACAGTAGCAAATCCTTTCAAATTAACCTGTTTCTCTCCTCCTTGCATATATTCCAAATTATATTAGTTCATTATCTTTAATAATTATGATATAATTATGTAAAAAGTCATGGGAAGAGACATTTTGCCTAATGCCCCCTCCACGCTAACATGACAGTTTATTTGGGTCTCTGGTGCTTTGCCTTATGCAGAATAAAAGTTAATATTTTAAGGATGATAAGTATTCAGATGGTTGATGGTCTTAACAAAGTTCCCGATAAAGAATTTGTTTCCAGGAAACACAGTGACTCTGCTACGGACAACAGTTAATATGTATCAGAGCAGAGTGCACCATTTCCTGTTTTTCTTTGTGGAGGTCCAACTCTGGAATTCCCCTTTTTTGCCCATGACTATTCTTTTTTTCTTCTTCTTCTTTTGAAACGGAGTCTTACTCTGTCACCCAAGCTGGAGTGCAGTGACATGATCTCAGCTGACTGCAGCCTTCCCCTTCGCCCCTGGGGTTCAAGCAGTTCTCCTGCCTCAGCCTCTCGAGTAGCTGGGATTGCAGGCGCCTGCAACCATGCCTGCCTAATATTTTTTTAATATTAATTTTTCCATAGTTACTAAGATACAGGTGGTATTTAGTTACATGACTAAGTTCTTTAGTGGCGATTTGCATGATTCTGGTGCACTCGTCACCAGAGCAGTATTACACTGCACCATATTTGAGGTCTTTTATCCCTCGCCCCTGCCCCACTCTTCCGGAACCCCAAGTCCCCAAAGTCTATTGTATCATTTTTTTGGCCTGCCTAATTTTTGTATTTTTAGTGGAGACAGGGTTTTGCCAGGCTGGTCTTGAACTCCTGACCTCAAATGATCCACCCACCTCGGCCTCCTAAAGTGCTGGGATTACAGGCATGAGCCACCATGCCCAGCCACCCATGACTATTAATACAGCACACCAAACAAGTGTGCCATTCCTTAAATGTCCACATTGTGCCCGAAAATACTGTATTTTTATATTTTAGAATATTTAATTATATTTAAATCCAGGTTTTTGATAGAGTGTTACAGGAAAGAGTGTAAAGAACATCTCCACCTGTGTCTGGATCCACCTTTTCTGCCTTCTCAGGAACCTTGTAATGTTAACAGTCTACATTCTTTGTGTTCACTTTTTCTTTTTTCTTTTTCTTTACCTCTTTTACTGGATCTTTCTCATTAGAAATCGAGCATAATGAATTCTCTGCCATCTTACAGGGGAAAATTCAGTCTCTCCTCATTTCCTTTTCTCCTTTGAGTTACTCACCTGTCTTCTTCCTGTCCAGAAGGCCAGACTTTTCTTCCAAGTAGTCTATTCTCTTTCTCTATTTTCTACTTCTTAGACCTACCTTAATCCCCTCCAGTGTGTCTCGTCCCATTACTCCACTGACATGGCACTCACTAAGGTGCCCATCGACTTGATATTGCTGAGTCCAGTGCACATATTTCTGCTTCAATTGACCTTTCATCACCTTTCAGCTCTGTTGCCTGCCCCCTCTTGACACTTGTACACACATTCCTGATTTTCCTATTGACTTTCAGGCTGTTTCTTTCTGGCCTCCTCTGATGGCTTCTTCTCTACCCAATCACAGAAATCTAGTTTGTCTAGGAAATCTCATTAACTTGGCTTTGTTAAGCTGGCCATTCTCTGTCTCTTATCTCCAATTGGGATTCTTTTTAGAACCCAGTGAATTGCACACACTCTACTGAAATCTGGTCTGTGCATATTTCTTAACTCCTCCCTCTTGCTCAGTTACCAGATCCAGCCTGCAACCAAATGCTGTTGATTTTATCTACTGACCACTTCTCAAATCTATCCATTTCTTTCCACCTGTGTTATTAGTTGAATGCACATAATCCCTTTTCACCAACATTACTCTAATAACTTCTTTTGACCTCTTCTAACCTGTTTTCTACCTGTAGCTATCGTGGAATAGTCTTCTAAAGCTATTTGATTATGTTATTCCTCTGCTTGAAAAGCCTTTCGGTTACTTCCCATTGTTCTTGGGAGGATCACACACTTCAGTCCTTCACAAACGCTATGTGATCTGGTTCTTGCTTATGTTACCATTTTTATCTTAGATCTTTACCTTTACTATGCTTGCACAACACAGTTGCTCCTTTCAGTTTCTGGACAGCTGAGTTCCTTCAGCCTTAGGGAGGGAAGAACTGGAAGCTTCTTTCATATCTCACAAACAGATTAGATGCCATGAAGAAACCTTTCAATACTAAGGTCTGACTCCCAGCTCGGTGTAGTTCAAGTTGAAAAATATTCACTGTTTTCACATTTATATATGTAAGTTACCTAACAACACAGTATGATAGAAGTAAGCTGAAGTCTTCCCCATCCTTTGCTTTTCAGTGTGAGGGTAGCTTCTTGGGAACTAGTTTTGTTATCAGCTTTTGAATATTCTCCCACAGTAATCATGCTTGCTGAATTATTATGTGTGAGTGTGTTAATACACCTCTTTCACAAGCATGTCTATTCATTCTTTTTGGGTGAGATGGGTGGTGGCCTGAGCACACCATGGTTTCTGTTCTCCCCCAATACAGTCCTGCAGTAACTGAACAGAATAAATCACTTAATATGGGGGTATAGACCAAGTGGAGCCTTTTGGTAAGCTCTAAACACCCCCTTCCAGAGGAAATGATGCAGAATGAGAACTGTTAGGAGTTGCTTCTGCCTGTTCACAGGACAAGGAATGATCAAGACGGCTCCTAGTGGTCTGGAAGTAGGTCTGATTCTCTGGTATATGCCACCACCCCCTCTGCTTGAGAGGGCCCTCTGGCTGAGCCAAGTGGTTCTCTCTGCGTATCAGAAGCAGTTATCTTTACTTGTTGACTGCATAAGGCCTTAGAAAGCGTCTGTTGTCCTGCAGATGCCACTGTCTTGTGGAACTGTGACAAGAACCTAGAAGCTTCCCTCTCTACCTGTCAGTCAAGGAGCTCACTGGGGAAGAAATCCCAATAATTTTCCTGCCCACATACTGAGAAATTTATATCCTCTGAGGGTAAAGATTACATTTGGATATGCCAGGACAAACAGCTTCCTAATAAGGAAAATTTAGTGGAAAGGTAATATTAAGAGAAAAAGGCACAAAACTGTTAGCATCTTTTTTCCCTACTTACTCCTAAAAAAGATAAACTAGCATTGTTTCTTAAGGGTAATTTATAGAATTATGCTTTATCATTCCAAACAAAAATAGTATGAAGAGAAGTATGTTGAATGGGGTGGTTGGACATAGACAAACTGAGTCTGTGAAAAAGATGGGGAACAGCGGAAAAGACCAGTGCATTGCTGGGATGCAGCACTCCAGATGAAAGGATGGTTGTAGGTGTCATGTCTGCCATTAGGGGCAGGGAGTCTTTGTATGAGGCACCTGTAAAGTCATCAGAGGCAGCAATATGCAAGGAAAAGATAGCAGGAAACCAGTGCACTATGCTAAGAAATAGAAAAAAAAAATAGACAAAAGCCTCTTTTGACTTTATGATACCATTTTAACCTGAAAGTTTTATATGATCGTATGGAACAGGGCCCCAAAAGACAGACAATTTCTTACCACCTTTCAAAAAAGGGCTGGAAGTAAAACTAAATGTGTTCAAATAATGAGAATACTTTGTTCTCTACTGTTACAGACTTATAATTGTATAGTTAAGTGTTTTTAGAGAAAAGAGTGAAAAACTATAATACAGCTTTTTCAGAGATTAAAAAGTATTGCAATGACATGTCAAAACAAAGAGCCTCTGAAAAATAACCATAATGGAAAAATGAAATTATGTGGCTACTGCTGAAAAAATGTAGAGCTGGGGTCAGCAGACTACCACTTGCAGGCCACATCTAGCCTGTCACCTGTTTTTGTAAATAAATTTTTACCAGAACACAGCTGCACTCATTTAATTTCATGTGATCTGTAGCTGCTTTCATACTACAATAGCAGAGTTGAGTCAAAGCTACCATGGAGACTTTATTGGCCTGCAAGCTTATAATATTTACTATCTAGCATGGACCTCTGAAAAGGATCAAGTGCAGTTATTTTCCAATGCAGTGAAATTATGAAGATAAAGAATGAAAATGTAAGACACTTGGAAGGTTATAGACACACACGTTCAAATGTCCACATGGCAGTAACTCCAGAAATAGCAAAATGAACAAATGGAGCAATTATCAAGAACTAACAGGATAAAACTTTTCTAAGATACAGAAAACCTGTGTTTAGACAACTGTGTGCCATGTAGAATTAGTAGAAAGAAAACCCAACAAACTTGGAGTTGGGCTAATGTCATTGCTGAATTCTAAAGATGAAGAACATCAATATTTCAAAGGAAAAGCGTCAAGCGTTTTAATTTATTTTTTTATTTTTTGGTTTCTAATCTATGACAATATAAACGAGAGGAGAGTAAAACAATGTATATGGACTTCTACAATATATGCATGGACTCTCTGCTTTTGCGGTTTTGTAGAAAATCATGTTCTAACCCTGAGGAACTGTCATATGGGACTGTCTTGATAAAATTTTGGGGTTTATCAGGATCATGCCAGCATTTCAATAGATAAAGACATAAAAGTATTATGTTCAAAGGCAGCTAATCCAACAAGTTTATAACTTGGCTTGGTTTTGAGGAAGCTGCAATTTCAGGAGAAGTATACCATGGAAGGAAGTTAACTAGGGTAAGCAGAGGTCATAGTAGGATACTTACCCAGCTTGGCCAGTGGTCTTTCCCAATAAGATTATCATATCTAAAGGGTCATGGAAAACTCAGGACAGATCTAAGATAATCTTCATGTCTGGAAAAATCTTAGATAATCAGTGAAACACAGCAGTAGGGTAAGGAACTATCTCTAAGAGGTAGATGAGCATATTGATCAGAACAGGTACACCAGCTGGTGGCTGGTGGCTAAAGTTACTGGAAAATGGGGCCCAGCACCCTATGAGAAGTGGTTGTCAAAAATTAGGAAGAGTCAGCCAGGCGCAGTGGTGCATGCCTGTAATCCCAGCTGCCTGGGAGCTGAACTTTGAGGATTGCTTGAGCCTAGGTAAAGACCAGCCTGGGTAACATAGCGAGAATCCAAAAAAAAAAAAAAAAAAAAAAAAGTTTATGAAGTGTATATATGGAAGAGTCAGTAAGACCCAGCCTCAGCCTAGTTAAGTCAACAGGTTTAGTTCCCAGCCAGAACAGACCAGAGAAGAGTGAATGGACTAGGACCAAAACTGTCACCCTCCCACCCCCACCAGCTGAATGACAGATTCATTTTAGCATAGAAAGGTAATTGGGTATAATCTAAGTAATAACCATCAAAATGTAATATATCTGTTAATGATGCAAGAACGTAATGTTTAAAATCAGACATTGTATTCAAACCGTACTTTGTTCTTTGCCAACAATAATAGTGACTGATGGTAATTTTACATTTGTCTTGCTTTCTAAAAAGAATAAAACTTAAGCAGTTATTATACAAATATGTGGATGACCAAAGCTAAACCAAATAATCTATTAAGCTTTAAATAATAACTTATTATTTTGCTTTACTAATCACTTTAGTGCATATGTTACTCTTGGGGATTTCATCATAAGAAGTAATTGTGATAGTCTTAAGAGCTAGGCATTTTTGTGTTCTTGGCAAATTTATTATTAAACAATCATAGTATAAAAATCCATCAGAGGCCGGGAGCGGTGGCTCAAGCCTGTAATCCCAGCATTTTGGGAGGCCGAGGCGGGTGGATTATGAAGTCAAGAGATCGAGACCATCCTGGTCAACATGGTGAAACCCCGTCTCTACTAAAAATACAAAAATTAGCTGGGCTTGGTGGCACGCGCCTGTAGTTCCAGGTACTCGGGAGGCTGAGGCAGGAGAATTGCTTGAACCCAGGAGGCAGAGGTTGCGGTGAGCCGAGATCGGGCCATTGCAGTCCAGCCTGGGTAACAAGAGCGAAACTCCGTCTCAAAAACAAAACAAAACAAAAAATCCATCAGAGTAAGTTGTTAATAAGATCACTTTCTCAACACATTGTTGCCCATCTTTTAGAAAAGGCGACGACGGATTGACAGAAGTATGATTGGAGAGCCCACAAACTTTGTGCACACGGCTCATGTTGGATCAGGAGACCTGTTCAGTGAAATGAATTCAGTAAGTATGTTGGTGGGACATGCAGGTAGGGCATTGGGGCATAGTCATATGAAACCTGTATGATAGGCACAAACATTTTTAATAGCATTATGCTCAATGAATTTGTATACAGTAAATGTAAATACATAATGTGAGCATAGAAGAGAGAAGCAAACTAATGATGAAAAATTAATGTCTTCTAGGTTATGCATTTGTTTCTGTTTCTTGTACTCAACTCTTCATAGCTGCCTTTGTCCTGAAACTTGAAAGTATTTGAGTTCAGAATGGAGGTTAATATCCTATTGATTCTCTTGCTCCCACCAAAGGGACTTGGAGATCAGCCTTTTTAATAATAATTAATCTTTTGTTCTTTTAAGTTCAGTTAGTTGCCTTTTGCACACATTTTTATTGCTTTATTTTATAAACCAGTGGTCTCCAACCTTTTTGGCATCAGGGACCGGTTTAATGGAAGATAGTTTTCCCAAGGGGGAAATGGTTTCAGGATGGAACTGTTCCACCTCACTTCATCAAGCATTAGACTCTCTTAAGGTCTAATGAGAGGCAGATGTGCAAGCCCTGCAAAGTACAGTCCTAAAGTTCTACCCCAATGATGACAAGCAAAAAAGTTGGTATGCCAATGATAGATTTTTCATTCAGGGAGGAATCTTAAAGGTAATTCAGAAATGTACATAAGGTTTTAAAGGTTAACAAATGCCATGAACTAAAATTTAATTCTTCCTATACAGTTGGATTTTATTATTATTATTATTATTATTATTTTTGAGACGGGGTCTCACTCTTCACCCACGCTGGAGTTCAGAGGTGTGATCTTGGCTCACTGCAACCTCTCCCTCCCAGTCTCAAGCAATCCTTCCACCTCAGCCTCCCAAACAGCTGGGAGCACAGGTGCACATTACTATACCTGGCTAATTTTTTATTTTTATTTTTTGAGTAAATTTATCTATAAATTATTGATTTTATGTCAATAGACATTGTTCTGTTATTACTAGTAATGTTAAAAATAAATTTTTTAAAAAAGTAACTCAATGTTTACCACAGGCCAGTATTTTATTTTACAAAACCAGCGGTCTTATAATTTTATTAAAAATTATAAGTGCAACCTAGATCCTCACTTGTGCAGTTCGCAATAGGGCTCGTGCTCCTGTGACAATTTCATGCCATCACTGATGTGACCGGAGGCAGAGCTCAGGCGGTATTGCTAACTTGCAGCTGCTCACTTCCTGTTGTACAGCCTGGTTCCTAACAGGCAACTTCCAGTTTGCGGCTGGGGTGTTTGTGACCCCTGTTAACTATTCGTTGATAATATTAGAATGTTTGTGATTTATTTACTCTACGTTCTTATGCACTAAGCATAGGATTTGTATTTTCACATATCCTTTTAGGGCAAAGCAGTAGGGTATGAAGAACCAGAAATAAGAAGATCTATTTGCTGTCTTTTAATAGAGGTTTCAGTGAGTTTCAGAATAGGCTTTAGATCTATTCATCTGATCTTTTAGTTGTTAATTTTTATTGGAGAGAAAACCAGAATGCAGTATAATAGAAGCAGCACCAAATATAGGCTCTTATCAGAGTTGTTCCTCACATTTGCCTTAAAGCAAGCCACTGAGTATCAACAGACTTTTCCTGTGCCTAAAGTAAACAAGTACCTAAATGATCCCTAAAGTGCTGAGAACCAGAAAGTCAACAGGGTTTTATAAACACAAAATTATGATCCACTGTATACCAGCTTACTAGACAGCATTAACAAAAGACTTAAAAAGGACTTTAAAAATAGGTAGATGGGTATCCTGGATACAGCAAAGATGTTTGTCGCTTTAGTTACTAGGTAAGCAAAGGAATGACATCTAAACCTTCCTGGAAAGGAAACAGATTGTTTGTTTTAAATCTGTAGGAAAAGTACTTTGTGTCACTTGACTGCTTTGTGGAAATGCAAGAGGTATCATGTTCCTGTCAAAATAATCAGTAGCTTTGTTTCCTTTATCAACATAGAGTGAAAAGACTAAATGGGGCCCTGTTACTTTTATTAATATGGTTACTATAATCTATATAAAGAGAATAGGTGGTTTCAAATTTATTATATATGAATTTTAATTTCTTTCTCATTAACAAATGTTGTCTCTGCCACCTTAGATTTTTTAAAAATCCAACTATAAAGCCAAGCACAGTGGCTCATGGCTGTAATCCCAGTACTTTGGGAGGCCAAGGCAGGTGGATTGCCTGAGCTAGGGAGCTCAAGACCAGCCTGGGCAACATAGTGAAACCCTGTCTCTACCAGAAATATAAAAAATTAGCCGGGTATGGTAATGTGCACCTGTGCTCCCAGCTGTTTGGGAGGCTGAGGTGGAAGGATTGCTTGAGCCTGGGTGGGAGAGGTTGCAGTGGGCCAAGATCATGCCTCTGAACTCCAGCCTGGGTGAAGAGTGAGACCCCATCTCAAAAATAATAATAAAATCCAACTGTATAGGAAGAATTAAATTTTAGTTCATGGCATTTGTTAACCTTTAAAATCTTATGTACATTTCTGAATTTCATTTAAGATTCCTCGCTGAATGGAAAACCCATCTTGGCATACCAACTTTTTTGCTTGTCATCATTGGGGCAGAGCTGTACTTTGCAGGGCTTGCACATCTGCCTCTCAACCTTAGATGCAGGATCAAGATGAGACTTCAGCTGCTGTAGAGTTTCTACTTTGCTGTGTCCAGGCAGCCTTCTCTGCTACTGAGGTGGACTTTTTATGAAGTATTTCAGCTCTTTAGAGCTAAGTGTGTTTCCCAAATGTGTTTTATAGTCCATTCATATTCGAGTTTGCTATCTCTAAAGCGATAGTCAGCATCCATCCCACCGTTACAGAGCATGGAGTTCTTGCTGTTAGGAATGGTGTTGTTCGATTAGTAACTTTTTTTTTTTTTGAGATGGAGCCTCACTCTGTCACCCAGGCTGGAGTGCAGTGGCTCAATCTTGGCTCACTGCAACCTATGCCTCCTGGGTTCAAGCAATTCTCCTGTCTCAAGCTCCTGAGTAAGCTGGGACTACAGGCATGCACCACGACTCCTGGATAATTTTTTGTATTTTTATTAGAGCAGAGCTTAAACTCCTGACCTCAGGTGATCTGCCCACCTTGGCCTCCCAAAGTGCTGGGATTACAGGCATGACCCACCACACCTGCCAAGTAACTTTTTGAGAGTATCATTGATAGTCCTGATTTGATGGGCCTGACTCTGTGAGAAAAATTATGTTCTCCTATCCTATGCAATAATAGTGTAAATAAGACAAAACCACATATAGACATGCTGTTTAGTCAAAGAAATACTGTCTGTTAAGTTTGTCTATCCTGAGAACTGAGCAGCTAGTGTTAGTAACATGGCTTGCTGCATAAGAAACAGGCTTGCCTAAACGGTATTATTGAATGGTTAAATGACTTATAATTCTTTTTTTCTCTAAATACATTGTTGTTCTACCTTTACTTACTTAAAAGACTTTCCTATTCTACTACCTTCTTGCCAGAAAAGATTTCTGTTACCCTTTCAGTAATGTAACCCTGTTGTGTTAAAATATTGTATATTCACAGTCACAATAATACATTCAGTCTCAACACTGAAAGATTACTTATTAAAGTTACTTAATAAGGGTTACTTAAACCAAATTCTTTAAATTGAAGAACTGACTTTTGGAGGAAAAAAAATACTTTTTTTCTTTCTTAGAATCTGCATGGCATTATTGAATGCACAGTATAAAAACAAAGATTTTTTTTATTTGTTTTTTTTTTTGTGTTTTTTTTTTTTTTTTTTTTTTTTTTTTTTTTTTTTTTTTTTGTTTTTTTTTTTTTTTTAAGACAGGGTCTCATTCTGTTGCCCACGCTGGAGTGCTCACTGCAGCCTTGACCTCCCAGGCTCAGTTAATCTTCCTGCCTTAGCCTTCTCCAGTAGCTGGGACTACAGGCCTGTACCACCACGCCCAGCTAGTTTTTATATTTTAATTGTAGAGATGGAGTTTCACTATGTTGCCCAGGCTGGCCTCAAACTCCTGGGCTCAAGTTATCTGCCTACTTTGAATTCCCAAAGTGTTGAGATGACAGCTGTGAGCCATTGCATCTGGTCATAAGGATGTTTTTAAAGACAGGCCTAAAATATCTATAAAAGCTAATATACCATGTTAAGTGGAAAACTATTTAGTATCAAATTTGTGCCACATAATGTTACCTTAAAGGGGCAGATGATGAATTTGAACTAGTATCATATGGCAGGCCCTGGCCTGTTCACACTGCTTTAACTGAGCAAGTTTATGTTAAAAAAAAAAAAAAAAAAAGCCTATAGATTTCTTCTTACACTCTTTCCTAGTCATTTGATTAATGCGACTATTACAGTAACACCTTATAGTGTGGTGTCATACAAATAAGATGTTCCATGTAAGTAAATTTCCAGGTGAGTAAAAACATTCCCATTTAAGAGCCAACCACATTTTCTCATATAGACTCTTTTGATCTAAATAAGCTATGCATTTTCTATTTTGCCATTATTTTGTATTATATTGAAACCTTCCTTACTCCAAAAATGAGTTAGACAAGTCTTTTTTTTTTTTTTTTTTGAGTTGAGTTCCACTCTTGTTGCTCGGGCTGGAGTGCAATGGTGCAGTCTTGGCTCACTGCAACCTCCACCTCCTGGGTTCAAGCAGTGCCACCTGCCTAATTTTGTATTTTTAGTGGAGACGGGGTTCCTCCATGGTCTCGAACTCCCAACCTCAGGTGGTCCGCCCGCCTGGGCCTCCCAAAGTGCTGAGATTACAAGTGTGAGCCACCGTGTCCGGCCAACAAGTCTTACTTTCTTTTAATACAGTATTGACTCAGAATCACTAGTGGAAAGCACCTCACCCATCATGCCTTATATTACAGTAGGTGCTCAGTAAGTATTTGATAAGCAGATGACTGATAAATAGATGATACCCCTAGTTCGCTGCACCTCTCCAAATTGTGGAAGTGTGAAGGGCCCTTTGAGCTGATTCCATGAAATACTCAACCACGCTGCCAAGTGTTCTTTCTCCACTGTTAGGCCATCACCTCTAAAATCATATTGCTTGTGTTCCTTCTTCTAGCAATCCAGCCTGACTTTCCAGCTCTGTTTCCAGCCTGCTTCTAATTTATATGAACTAAGATTGGAATAATAATGATATGCTAAAAGTACTTCACAGTTTGCAAATGGCTTTATGTGCCTTTGTTTCAGTAAAAAGAAAATATCCTGGCTTTTATATATCTTGCAATCTCTCAGGAAACAGCTATTTAATGTGGACAGGAAAGATTACCATCTTAACCCTTTTACAAATAAGAAGGCTGATATTCAGAGAGGATAGTTTACCCAGTTACGATATTAATAAATAAACTGGGACTACTTTCCTCTTTGGATTCTTTGATTCTTTTTTACTTTATCAGACTATATTAAGATGGCACATTTTATGACACAGACTTTTAAGATTTATCTGTGGTTGGACCAATATTATTCATGCTTATTTTCTTGGTTTTGATTCTTTACTAAGTAATTGAGGTGATTTATCTATGTGAGGTATCTGTAAATTAAGATACTTGAGGTTGTGAAACAAAGTGGAATTGATCGGCCAGGTGTGGTGGCCGATGCTTGTAATCCCAATACTTTGGGAGACTGAGGCAGTTGGATCACTTGAGATCAGGAGTTTGAGACCAGCCTGGCCAACATGGTGAAACCTAAAAATACAAAAATTAGCCGGGTGTGTTGGCATGCGCCTGTAATCCCAGCTACTAGGGAGGCTGAGGCAGGAGAATTGCTGAGAGGCAGAGGTTGCAGTGAGCTGAGATTGTGCCACTGCACTCCAGCCTGGGCAACAGAGCAAGACTCTATCTCAAAACAAAAAAAAAAAGTAGAGTTGATCTATATATTTTTGACTGTTTTTCAAATGTTACCAAATACCTTGTAAATTACAAAACTCACTTTTAGTAATTTGTAAACAGATAAAATAGGGATTTTTGCAAAAATTGTTTCAATTGCTAGTCTCCCTGTTTGTCCTTATAACCAGAAAATGTTTAAGTCTATAAAAGTATCCTTCTGAAAAAAGCAGCCCAGATAAAATTCTGGGAAAAGAATTACTTAGTTGCACTGGACCTAGTTCCTGACTTCCATTTTATTTTGTTGTGTTTTTGTCTTGTTTTAGGTTAGCTCCATTCAGAACCAAATGCAGTCCAAGGGAGGCTATGGAGGTGGAATGCCTGCCAATGTGCAGATGCAGATGCAGCTCGTGGATACGAAGGCGGGATAGCCCTGGTCCTTTCTCCAGTGAGTACTTGGAGCTGGGGTCTGGACCTGTAGGCCAGACATGGCCAATAATAGCTGACATCACAGGCAGCCTTAGTTAGGTCTTGGAGTTTTAAAAAATTTTTATATATATATATATATATATATTATCCCGTATTATATTTATTTTTTGTGAACTTACTGGGAAAGGCAAAATTACTCAGCTAAGTCTAGGTCCTGCACTTTGAATGTAAGTTTTAGGCTCTTTTCCTTATTAATAACTTTAAATACTTTAAAACGTCTGGTTGGGAAGATTCTGATGACAAGATGCTTCTTATGTGTCCTTGAAACAAGAGTGAAATTATTATTTTGAATATTGAGGCTCGGCGTGGTGGCTCACACCTATAATTCCAGCACTTTGGGAGGCCAAGGTGGGTAGACCACCTGAGGCCAGGGATTTGAGACCAGCCTGGCCAACATCTCCACTAAAAATAGAAAAATTAGCTGGGTGTGGTGGCACATGCCTGTAATCCCAGCTACTCAAGAGGCTGAGGCATGAGAATTGCTTGAACCCAGGAGGCAGAGGTTGCAGTTAGCTGAGATTGCGCCACTGGACTCCAGTCTGGGTGACAGAGCAAGACCCTGTCTCAAAAAAGTATTGATACTATAGGTAATCTCATGAGGAGTAATTTTATAGTTAACACTTCGTTTTTAAATATTTCATTATAAACTTTTAAAATTAAAAAGATTACTTTGAAAAAGGATAAACCCTGAAAGTGTAGAAATAATTTGAAGTTTTTTTTTTTTGCTTTATAGGGTCATTGTGAATTTCTGTATTTTCTCTGTCCAATATTCTGTAATTTTTTTTGTCCTGTGATTGCGTTTCTTTTATTTTGAATTACAAAAAAGAAGTGTGATGGCACCTTGTTCACCCTGTCGTGATTATTCCAGTGAGGTGTTACTGTTCTGCTCTGAAGAAGATACTGTCAGATGAATCCTGCATTTCCTTCAGCTGGCATGCATGCCTTTGGACTCATGGACAGAGTTCTTTGGATTGTCGCTGAATTTTCAATGTTTAATCAGTATGGATCTGATCTTCGCATGATCTTTTTTGTGAATGCTAACACCATTTTGCAGTTTTTTTTCATTTTAAACATTTTTCTTTTCACTGTCAACCCTCTGCCTTATGATTTTATCGGAAAGCAAGAACCTGCTATTATTTGTTAATTTGCCATCATTTATGTATATTTTGAAAGGTATGAGAACCACAAGCACAATGATCATTTTTATTTGTTTGAAACTTTAGCAGAATAGATATCCGCATGCTTTATGAAGTTGCTTCGATAAGAGCCCATGGGATGCCAGAAATTAACATTTCTTTGCTGCCATGGGCTGATGATGCTGCTATTAGAGAAAGTTAGCTGTGGCACCAAGTCACATCATTTTCATGGAAAAGATTACTTGTAGCTTATTTAGAAGTATGACCTTTGGTCTTTTTGATTAGAATTGCAATAAAAGCTTGCATTCATAAGGCATTCATTCTGTTGTAAATGTTCAATGTATTTATTTTGAGAGCGAGGAGGTGTGGTACATCTGAGTGTTGTGGTCATACTCTCATCCAGGCTGATCCTGAGCAGCTTCATCTTACTAGCTGTTTGTTTCTTTGTGCACTCATTCTTTAATAATTTTTACTTGTTTTTAACATTATGGTTTCCAGTAGCAGTTTGTTGAACTTCTGGCCTGTACTACTAACTAACTAACTAACTGCAGACCTCCAGAGTCACTGGCCTGTGTTCTACATATTTTAGGGGCCACATCAGTTGCCAAGAGCAACATACTGACCTGGCTGAATTATTGCCAGTGAAAACAACCTGTATGAAGCCTTTGCTCAGGTCCTAAAATGTTTTGTCCTTGCACAAATTTTGTATATTTCAAATACTTCTGTAAAGGTTTCTTCTTTTCTAGAATGTGGTGTTAAGCCAGAGTCAGTGGTTTGTGTTCTCATTGAAATGTTTAAATCCTATTTCTAATTCAAGCCTATCTAACTACATTTGGTAGGATTAACATTACATGTAACAAATGAGGCGTAATTAAAAACTTAGTTTAGGTAACTTTGAATAAAGAAACAGGGATCACTTTATCTTCTGCCTTCACTCCTCTTAGTCCCAGATTCTCGCAGAACAGGAAACTGAATAAACATTAGGTTTATGTAGGTAAAACATGAGAGCATTACTCCCCCAGTTTTTTAAATTTAATTTCAGCCAGTACATTTACCCAGTACAGCGGGGCACCAGATTACTTGATCTTTATATTTTGCAATTTTGAGCCTTTGTGTCAATCCCAAGCACAGAATCTGCCAAGGAAAAACATTTGCATCTTCAAAGTAGACATTTTGCAGTTTATTTAATAACTATCATCTTCTAAAGTTGAATTCATTTATTGTCACTGATTCACTGTGTGGATGTCACATTGTGGAATTTGCCTGAGTACCACTGTCATTCTGCTTAGCCAGACAGGGTCAGTTTCTTGGCCAGGGACATTGTTGTGTGAAAGCTCTTTAAAAAAGAGATTAGATTTTCTTGGCATTATTAGCACTGATGCTATTTAGTCTACTTCTGTTTTGACTCTTTAAATTAGTACAGTTTTTCTACTTGTCATGTAACTGCTGGAACAACAGTACTGGAAGTCATGATCCTTTTCCCCGATTCATGATTTTATTCTTTTTCCAAGTCATCATTTTTCCTGTTGCTCCAACGACCAGCGTGTGTTGGAACGGATCTCCGTGGTAAGCCAAAAGCGGACTCGTCAGCCTGTAACTACTCTGTAGCTGCCACTAACTCTGCAGGCACAGTAACTACACTTCATACAGGAGCACATGCCAAAGTGCCTGGGAGGTGCCAATAAAATCAAGAAATAAGAAAAATTACCAAAAAAGATACGGTATTAACCTTGGACATAAATCTTTTTTTAGGAAGGCAGCTTTCCCATGTTCATAAATGGGGTTGTAAACCTCGAAAAGTCATCTGTTCCCCATAGCAGCATATCTCATTTTTAAATTGAAGCTAATTAAATAGGATTTTACTACTCAAAATTCATTATACTGTTAATCTTTGCTGAAATATATGCTAACAACTGTTAAAGGAAACCGAAGATTTAATCACATGGATTCTGTTAGCAGTGATCTGCATTCTATAAAAGAGGTACTTCCCATAATGTAGGCATGAAGTGGTGCCAGTAAGCATAGAGTGGGAATGTTGAGTTAAGCATTTCCAGTGCAGCATTATCATCAGTGGGCCTTTAAAAATACTTTGAGTACATTAGCTTTCACTTCATTGTTAAATTATAGCAGACTCATTATAGAGAACAAGTTTGCCTTGATTTTGTTTAAAATGACTTCTGCTGAGCACCCAGAAGATAAAATTGACATATTTTTATAATATAAGCATACGTTTTTTGTACATTGTGTTCATTCTTGAATAAAATGAGTTCCGTGTTGGCTTGTAGATATTAAAAAGAAAGTATTGATTTTGATTGAATAAATGTTTTCTTTCAATCCTGGTTGGCCTTTCCTTTAAATTTGTTTAGTTTTTCTTTTCTTTCAAGGAATTATTTACCAGAATTCAGTTAGAGCACCTTTTTTGCATTCTTATATTTTCAGTTATGACTTCTATCATACAGAAAACTAAAACCTTTTTAAATTTCTATCATTGTAATCTTTAACTTCACAATTCACCTTTTAATTTAACAAATGCCTAGTCAGAATGAAACTTAAATGGATAGAAGTAGGGCTAATAAAACATGCCAGGTGCAGTGGCTCACATCTCTAATCCCAGCCCTTTTGGAGGTGGAGGTGGGTGGATAGTTTGAGACCAGCCTGGACAACATGGTGAAACACTTTCTCTACAAAAAATATACAAACATTTATGCCAGGTGTGGTGGCATGTGCCTGTAGTCCCAGCTACCCGGGAGGCTCAGGTGGGAGGATAGAGCGCGCCCAGGAGATCCAGTCTGCAGTGAGCCATGATGGTGCCACTGCACTCCAGCCCGGGCAACAGAACTGGACTCTGGTGTCTCAAAAAAAACCAAGTTTTTAAATATAACATAGGATGAAGTTTATATGTCATTCAGCAGGGGTATGAGTAGAAATGAGGTGGGCAAAATTTTAAAAATGTATATATTAATGTTCTATTTCTCTGTTTTTATTGCCTATCAACCACATATGATTTTTTTAACAAAAGTATCAGATACCTACACAGTTTTCCATGATGAAGCGTCTTGTCCTTATAGTATATGTAGGACTTAAGTAAATTAAAATGAAATAAAATTAAGAATTCTCCTCATACTTAGCCACCTTTCAAGTACTTAGTAGCATCATGTAGTGATCAGCTACTGTATTATTAGGAAGTTACAGATTGTTTCCACCATCACAGTTTGGGGAGTTAGTTTATAGTTTGCCTCTAAAATGGTTTTTGACACTGGTTCCCATAGGGAGTGATTTTGCTCCTCATGGAGACAGTGGAGCAATGTCAGGAGACAGTTTTGGTTATCACAGCTTGAGGAAGAAGTGGTACAGGATCTGGGAAGTGGAAACTAGGGATGCTGCTAAACATCCTGTAGTGTTCAGGACAGCTCCCACAGCAAAGATTGATTTGGTCCAAAATGTAATAGTTCCACAGCTAAACCCGGTTTTAAGACAAGATCTGTATCTCTGCGTACTCACCAGATAAAACCCATTGGAGATGCTTCATTGCATTAGATCATGTGCGCAGGTAACTGAGGTGTTTTGCTGGTCGAATACTGAGAATAGGTGAGTTAGGTTTCATTTTATGAGAATTGCCACAAATTCTAAAAATAGAAAAACAAGATAAATATTAGGAAAGAGTATTTCAAAAGTTCTGGTAACGTTTGTCCTTATCCCATGTCCAAAGACTCTAAAAGGAAATTGGCTTAAAATGAAGTTCTTTGCAAAATAAAATTCTGACAATCCAATGACATTCCAACTATAAAAAAGTAGACCAAGAGCAATTATACTGTGAGCTCATGTTATTAAAGGATATGCATAAAACAATGAAGGAAGGGCATATAACCACAAAAAAAGACAAATCTATAAAATGTCAGATATAGTCTGGGAATTGCTGGTATTTATGAAGATGTAAACATCTACAAAATTGATAAGGAAATTCTGTGCCCTCTGCTTAAAGTACACTATTCACAAAAGACGTAATTGAAATTTTACCTTGTATTTATTGTCTCTGTCCAGAATTGTCCAGTAAGAATTGAAACCATTGAATGACTCATCTTCATCTGACTTTTTATGTTTTGGCACCTTAACTCCTCTTGGTTTTTATAATGTTTCTCAGACTGTGAGGGTTTGCCTTTAATAATACTTTCTCCTAGTGTTCCTTGAGCCCACGAGTTCAAGGTTACAGTGAGCTTGAGCTATGATGTTGCCTCTGCACTTGAGCCTGGGTAACAGAGTAAGAGCCTGAATCTTTGAAAACAATGCAGGAAAGTTTCCTGGATAAT
This sequence comes from Cebus imitator, assembly GCF_001604975.1. Lineage (NCBI taxonomy): Eukaryota > Metazoa > Chordata > Mammalia > Primates > Cebidae > Cebus > Cebus imitator. The sequence continues at coordinate 10,853,788 of NW_016107391.1, read as the reverse complement.
ATCCTGAAGAGTATTTTCCAGCTTGGATTCATTCTCTTTGTCACATTCAGATAGACTGGACAGGGAAAATGTGGTACATATATACCATGGACTATTATGCAGCCATCAAAAATGATGAGTTTGTGTCCTTTGTAGGGACATGGATGAACCTGGAAACCATCATTCTCAGCAAACTGACACAAGAATAGAAAATCAAACACTGCATGTTCTCACTCATAGGCGGGTGTTGAACAATGAGAACACATGGACACAGGGAGGGGAGCACTACACACGGGTCTGTTGGGGGGAAATGGGGGAGGGACGGAGAGTGGGGAGGTGGGGAGAGATAGCATGGGGAGAAATGCCAGATATAGGTGAAGGGGAGGAAGGCAGCAAATCACACTGCCATGTGCGTACCTGTGCAACAATCTTGCATGTTCTTCACATGTACCCCAAAACCTAAAATGCAATTTAAAAAGTAAATAGAGTATTGTTTGCTTTATAAAAAAAAAATGCAGGAAGAACAACAAAACTTTCTTGTAGATACCTGCAACTTCAAGGCTCATTTTGACCCCTGCCCTCATCCTTTTAATGTCCGTCATCTTAATGTTATCTGACTTGTCTTTGATGCATAGATGAAGAAAAAAAATCTTTTTATTTACTAAAGAAAAAAGTTACTCCCTGAATCAGATCAAGTGTTTGATCTGGGACCTTACAAGGAAGTGCTCAAAGAGTGGTGATCTTGATACTGAAGAAAGCTGCTTTTCACCTCATTAGAAAATAATGTTAGCAGAAAAGCCAGTGCTTCATTCTAACCCCTAAATTTTCTATTTTGTAAATCCGAGCTATGGAGTTCATTAAAAAAAAAAAAAAAGTAGGAAATACTCATTCCAGTGAGTGATAAGGGATAAGAAGGTGAAGGAAGTGGAGGGTGAGGTGGTCCAATCTGTGACTAATGGGAGTTTTACAAAGAGAAATCAAGGAAAATGCACTTCAAAGGAAAAAGATTTTTTAAAAAATGGTCTATTCATTTTTTTGCGTTTTAAATTTCAAAAAAGTTGTTTTTACATTTATACTTTCTCACTTCACAGCCGTCAAGGACATTTTGTTCTGAAGACCCGTGTATTCAGCTCTGGGAAACACTATTTTTCTGATTATTCTTTCAACTTTTGAAGATTACCAGATTTCTCAGCAGCAATACTGTGGTCTGGAATATAATGGGGCACTCCCCTCAGACTCTGCAGAAGACTTATTTTGAAATAGAATCCAGTCTACAGCCATATTCTCAATGAAGTAAGATGGCAAAACAAATGATTACACTAGCAATGAATGGCTTTGCTTTTCACACACCCGTCCCAAAAACACTCTGAAAGAATAGAGAACAAATCTAATCATAAAATTAAATCTCAGGATTTCTAGGTCTGAAGCCAACCTAGAAGGCATTCTATCTAAATTAAACAATGAGAGATTTTAGAACTGTTTACAAGAAGCATTATTAAATGGATACCATTCAATAGCAGGAAGATAACATGCATTCAAAACATTTTTATTGATTTATGTGGCCAGGTACTGTTTAGACACTGAGGACATGGCAGTGAACAAATTTCTTAATCCTCCAGGAGTTTTTGTCTAGTGATGGGGATGCAGAAAGACAGACATTAAGCCAAATAAATAAGTGAATTATATAACAGATTAGAAAATTGTAAGTGATCTGGATAAACAACTGGTGTTGTAGGGGAGGAATTGTAGTTTAGAATATCACCATGCTGAGACAGTGACACTGAAGCTGAGATGTTAGAAATATAGTTAACACATTGTGTTAGACCTTTTTGCATTGCTCTAAAGAAATACCCGAGGCTGGGTAATTTATAAAGAAAAGAGGTTTAACTGCCTCACAATTCTGCAGGCTTTATAGGAAGCATGGTGCTAGCATCTGCTCGGCTTCTGGAGCATCACATGGCTAGAGCATGAGCAAGAGACAGAGTAGTGGGGGAGGTGCCACATACTTTTTTTTTTTTTTTTTTTTTTTTTTTTGAGACAGTACAGTGGCACCACCTCGGCTCACTGCAACCTCCACCTCCTGAGTTCAAAGGATTCTCCTGCCTCAGCCTCCCAAGTAGCTAGGACTACAGGCACACACCACCACACCCAGCTAACTTTTGTATTTTTAGTAGAGACAGGGTTTTACCATGTTGGACTGGCTAATCTCCAACTCCTGACCTCAGGTGATCCACCTGCCTGGGCCTCCCAAAGTGCTGGGATTACAGGCGTGAGCCACCACACCTGGTCAGGTGCCACACACTTTTAAATGACCAAATCTCACAAGAACTCACTATTGCAATGACAGCACCAAGCCGTGAGGGATCCACCCCATGACCCAAACACCTCCCACGGAGCCCCACCTTCACCACTGGGGATTACAATTCAGCATGAGTTGTGGTTGGGGACAAATATCTGTATCACACATTTTACCATCAACAAACAAAAAGGGAAGACAATTCTAGATATGTTTGTCTAAACCAAAAACGTCCAAAGATGTAACATTATTTTGAGCAATTAATGAGTATATTCCAAGTACCTAAAACAGGATGGGCCATGCAGGAGGCACTCAGTAAATATGTTCTGTAAAATTTAAGAAAGGAAATGTCATTTGAGAGGGATGGCTTTAGAGACAAATATTGCATTTCACTGAGAGCTCATATCTTGTTTGTACAGTGAATTAAAAATATATTTACCTTTTTAAGTGAAAGCATAAAATACTATAGTCAGAAAAAATGTAAATTTTAGAAAACAAAATTTAGAAGATGGTTTCGGGTTAAAGAAATGGAGGGAAATATGAGTGTCAATCTCCTTTATATACATATTCAGAACTCATGAACTCTCTCAATGCATGTATGTTTAAAATATCATTTGAAGTTCTAACAGGTGAGATACTTAGATATCAAAATGTAACAAAAACTGAAAGAAGGAGGATAAGTAAGTCTACTAAAAGCCTCATCTTTTGGTGTATAAAATCATTTGTACAATTCAAAGTTGGTGAATCAAGAAATGAAGTGTATACTTACATTATTTAAAATAAAGGAAGTAACCTTCAGAAGACTTCAAAAGACAAATGGCTACAAGTAGTTATCCTTAGGAAGTGGGAATGGGGTTTGGGAAGCGGATAAGGAGACTTTTATTTTTAATTTCATGCCATACTATGCTATTTGGATATCCTTCTCTTTATCCTACTAATTTTAATCAGCAATATGAAACAACATTATGTTTTAAGTAAGAGAGATTAGAGGAGTGATGTCAGCAAGATGGCAGATTACGAAGCTTCAGGCTCTTGTTTTCCCAGGAAAACAATGAATAAACAATATTCAGACCAAAATGTCTTATAAAAACTCTAAACAAGTCACACTCAAAGTTGTAGGAAATTTCATGGAATGTTGCTTACCCTTGCTCGTCCCTGGTGCAGCATGGCATTATCAAAGGAAACTGCCTCATTCCCAGTTTCTCCCTTGGGACTAAAGGGAAAAGGTGGAGCTTGTAACTTTCTGGCTTGTCTGAAGTCTGCTTAAGGGACTAGTTTCTGTCTCTCCTGACTCAGCACTGACAGGAACAGTGGCATACTTTGGACACATGGCTAGAAGCTGCAAAGCAGAAGGGGAGTGCTCTGGTGCACTAGAATAGCAGGCAGCTCCCAGATGCATGGATGCTTTGGGGTAATAGATTACAGGAAGAGGAATGCAAGTGACATCTAAGTGCAATTCAAGTAAACAAAAGTAAATACAAATAAAACACACACATGGTCCCAGGGAAGACACAGCCCCCAGAAAAGGTTTAAGAAACCCCTGAGCCTTTAAGCTGGGCTGATTAGTGAAGCTATTCATCTGCACAAAGCCATCTGGTAAAGACTGGAAGAGGTGGGTGTTTCTTCAAATAACCACACCTCAAAAAGAGATCACAAGGTATACACAAAGGCACAAAATAAATCTCCAGAAATCAATCCTAAAGAACACAGACCTCTGACTTACTTGACAAAGAAGGTAAGTAACTGTCGGGCTGGGCGTGGTGGTGCATGCCTGTAATCTTAATACTTTGGGAGGCCAAGGTGGGTGGATTCCTTGAGGCCAGGAGTTGAGGCCAGCCTAGCCAACATGGTGAAACCCTGTCTCCACTAAAAATACAAAAATTAGTTGGGCATAATAGCACATGCCTGTAGTTCCAGCTACTCTGGAGGCTGAGGCATGAGAATCGCTTGAACCTGGGAGGCAGAGGTTGCAGTTAGCCAAGATTGCACCAATTCACTCCAGCCTGGGCGACAGAACAAGACTTTGTCTCAAAACAAAATGAAAACACAAGTGTCTTAAATATGCTCAGTAAGCTAAAATAGAACACACACAACTAAATAAAATTAGGAAAACAATTTATGAACAAAATGAGAATATCAACAGGGAAATTTTTTGGGCGGGGATAGTGTCTTGCTCTGTTGCCAGGCTGGAGTGCAGTGGTGCAATCTTGACTCACAACAACCTCCGCCTCCTAAGTTCAAGCAATTCTCCTGCCTCAACCTTCCAAGTAGCTGGGACTACAGGCACACACCACCACACCCAGCTAATTTTTTTTTTTGTATTTTTAGTAGAGACAGGGTTTCACCATGTTGGCCAGGATGGTCTCCATCTGTTGACCTCGTGATCTGCCCACCTCGACCTCCCAAAGTGCTGGGATTACAGGTGTGAACTACTGCACTCAACTGGGAAATTTTTTTAAAAGCCAGATTTTAGAGCTGAAAAATGTCATAGTTGAATTGAAAAATTATCTAGAAGGATTCAACCACAAACTCAATGAAGCAGAAGAGAATCAGCAAACTTGAAGACAGGACATTTGAAAGTACTGAGTCGGGAACAAACAGAATAAAGAAAAGTGAACAGTTCCTAAGGTACTTAAGGGACACTATCAAGCCAACCAATGTATACATTATGAGGGTCTCAAACAGAAGAAAGGAGAAAATAGCTTATTTGAAAAATATGTCTGTAAATGTCCCAGCTTTGAGGAATGAAATGGAAATATAAATATGAGAGGCTCAATTAACAAGTTAGAGGCCCATACTGAGAAACATTATAATCAAAAGGCAAAGACAAATCTTAAAAGCAAGTAAAAAGCAATGCAAAATCCTCAACAAAATGCTAGTAAATCAATTTCAACAGCACATTAAAAGGATTATACACCATGACCAAGTGGGATTTCTTCCTGAAATACAAGAATAGTTCAATATATGAAAATCATTCAACATAAGGACACATTTATAGAATGACAGAAAAACACACATAATCATTTCAAGTGATGAAAAAAAATCTAAGAAAGTTCAACACCCTTTCACAATAAAAACACTCAACAAACTAGAAGAAGAAAATTACCTCACTATAATAAATGCCATATATGAGAAACTCACAGCAGACACAATACTTAATGGTGAAAGACTGAGCTTTTCTTCTATGATCAGGAACAAGACACAAGCCATGGTTGTCTACTTTCACACTTTCTACTGAACAAAATACTGAAAGTCTTAGCCAAAGCAATTAGGTAAGAAAAAGAAATAAAAGGCATCCAGACTGGAAAAGAAGTGTAAAATGATCTTTCTTCACAGGCAACATAATCCTATATATAGAAAATCCTAATTATTCCATTAGCTCTGACAACAAAAGCCTGTCAGAACTAATAAATTCAGCAAGGTTGCAAGGTACAAAAATCAACGGGCAAAAAAATCAGTTGTGTTTCTATTACAATTTAAAAAACCTGAAAAGGAAATTAAGAAAACAATTGTTTGCATTAGGATCAGGAAAAAAAAAAATTAAGAGTAAATTTAACCAAGGAGGCAAAAGACATGTATATTGAAAACTACAGAATGTTACTGAAAGAAATTAATGATGACATCGGTACATGAAAAGACATACTGTGTTCTTGGATTGGAAGACTTACTGTTGTTAAACTGTTGATACTACCCAAAGCAATCTACAGACTTAATGCAATTGCTATCAAAATCCTAATGGTGGCTGGGTGTGGCAGCTCATGCCTGTAATCTCAGAATTTTGGGAGGCCAAGGTGGGAGGACTGCATGAGGCCAACAGTTTGAGACCAGCCTCAGCAACATAGTGAGACCCCCTCTCTACAAACAAAAATAAAAAAATATTTTAAAAATCTAATGGCATTTTTTTGCAGGAAAAAAAGTAACCCATCCTAAAATTCATATAGAAATTCAAGGGACCCTGAAGAGTGAAAATAATCTTGATAAAGAAAAATGTTGGAGGACAAAAAGGTTGTAAGTTCCATCCTTTCTAATTTTAAAACTTATTATAAATCTATGATAATCAAAACAGTGTGGTACTGGCATAAAGACAAACATACAAACTAACAGAATAGAGAGTCCAAAAATAAATTCTCCTATGTGTGGTCAAATGATGTTTGCCAAGGGTGCAAGGATCACTCCGTGGAGAAAGGACAGTTTTGTTTCTTTACCCCAACAAATGGTGCTGGGTAAATTAGATCTTCACATAGAAAAGAATGAAGTCAAATTTTTACCTTATACCAAATATAAAAATTAAAGTGGATTAAAGACCCAAACATAAGACCTAAAACTATATAAAACTCCTAGAAAAAAACATAGAGGAAAAACTTTTTTTTTTTTTTGAGACGAAGTCTCACTCTGTTGCCCAGGCTGGAGTGCAGTGGCATGATCTTGGCTCACTGCAACCTCCGCCTCCCAGGTTCAGGCAATTCTCCTGCCTCAGCCTCCTGAGTAGCTGGGATTACAGGCATATGCCACCACGCCCAGCCAATTTTTGTACTTTTGGTAGAGATGAGGTTTCACCATGTTGGTAAGGCTGGTCTCAAACTCCTGACCTTGTGATCCACTCACCTCAGTCTCCCAAAGTGCTGGGATTACAGGTGTGAGCCACCATGCTCGGCCTGGAAAAACTTCTTGATATTAGATTTAGCAATGATTTCTTGGATATGATACCATAAACATTGGCAACTAAAGTAATAATACACAAATTGGACTACCTCAATTTTTTGTTTGTTTGTTTTTGAGACAGAGTTGCCCTCTGTCACCCAGGCTGGAGTATAGTGGCGAAATCTTGGCTCACTGCCACCTCTGCCTCCCAGGTTCAAGCAATTCTTCTGCCTCAGCCTCCCAAGTAGCTTGGATTATAGGTGTCCGCCACCATGCCCAGCTAATTTTTTGTATTTTTAGTAGAGACGGGGTTCGTCATATTGACCAGGCTGGTCTTGAACTCCTGACCCCAAGTGATTTGCCCACCTTGGCCTCCTGCACTACCTCAAAATTTAAAACTTCTGTGCATCAAAGAACACAATTAATAGAGTGAAAAGGTAACATATGGAATGTGAAAATGTATTTGCACATCGTATGTCTGATGGGGAGTTACTATCAGAAAACATAAATAACTCCTACAAGTCAACAACAAAAAACAATTTGATGTAAAAATGGGCAAAGGACTTGAATAGACATTTCTTCGAAGATATACAGTTGGCAAATAAACACATGAAAAGAGGCTCAACATCATCAATCATTCGGAAAATGCAGATCAAAATCAAGACATGCCACCTTACACCCATGAGGATGGTTACTATGCAAACAGAACAAGATGGTAGGTGGTGTTGAGGTGTGGGGAAATTGGAACCCTTGTGCACTACTGGTGGGAATGTAAAATTATGCAACTACTACGGAAAACGATATGAAGTTTCCTCAAGGAATTAAAAATAGTACTACCATATGATCCGCAATCCCACTTCTGGGTATATAACCAGAAGAATTGAGAGTAGGGTCTCAAAGAGATATGTGTACACCCATGTTCACAGCAGCATTGTTCTCAATAACTAAGAAGTAGAAGCAACCCAAGTGTCCCCTGACACATGAATGGATAAAGAAAATGTGGTTCATACATACAATAAAATACTCAGCCTTTAAAAGAAAGGAAATTTTGACACATTCTACAACATGGATAAACCTTGAAGACAGTATTTCAAGTGAAATAAGCCACAAAAAGACAAATATGATTCCACTTATATGAGGTATTTAGAGAAGTCATATTCACAGACACAGAAAGTAGAATGATGGTTGCCACGGGAGAGGAGCAGTGGGGACTGGGGAACTGTTTAGTGGGTATAGAGTCAGTTTTGCATGATAAAAATGTTTTGGAGATTGGTTGTAAAACGTGAATGTCCCTAATGCTACTGAACTCTATACTTAGAAAGGTTAAGTACATTTTGTTATGTGTATTTTACCACAGTTTATTTTAATGCCAAAAGCTCAGAAAACAAATCAAGAAAGACTAACACATGTACTATTTGTGGTGGGTTGTAGCCAGAGAGGAAGGTGAAAACCAGTGGGCAGTGATGGACGGTTGCAACTCCCATGACAGAAACATGTTTGAGGCATTTATACGCACATAATAAACCCAAACGCCAAATGAGCTCTCATGTGTAATCCATAAAATCTCCTAGGACACTAGAGATCAAGTTGCTACTCAGCACTGAGCTTGTACAAGTGCAAAATGTAAGGAGAAACTTGACCTTGGGCTTCATTTAACTCCTACTTGTCAAGTTCTTCATTTCTCTGAAACCCTAGAGCTTCAACATGCTAAAGAGCTAACAAGCTTTAAAAATAGTTATTTTTCTATCATTACCACAAATAGACAGTTTACACTGAAATTCTATTTGAGCTCATGGCTTCCTTGAGGATCAAAGAAATAGACAAGATGAGGCCAAAGAGCTCTTTGTGTTCCAGGAAGCACAGGACAGGGACAGGTAGGGTTGTGGTCTTGCCAGGGCCTGGGTGGACTCACTCACTACTTGGAGCAGACACTGAATGAGCTTCTGGCCTTGGACCTCCCCAAAGCCCACAAGGTGGCCACTGTGGTCTGGACCTTGGAGCAGGTACTAATGCTAGATTGTTACTGGCATTTTGGTAACTGCCTATTTTTAGTACTTATTTTCAAATTTAAAAATGTTTGAAGCCTTTCATTCTGAACCCTGTCCACCCTACATTATTTGGTTTAAATAATACGACATCCTCCTAAGTTTCCAGGGCACAGAACACAGTGTTGGGTCTCTGGGCGCCTGTGAGCAAAAGATTTGAGGTTGCAGGCATTCTCCCCTCCAGTCAGGTGACAGCCAGGAAGATGGTCCCTGTTAAGTCTAGCAGAGTGGCTTAGACTCCCCTTTTCTGCAGCTGCCTGAGACATATGTAAATGGCTGTCCCCTTTGAGAAAACAGAGATAAGTACTGGCAGCAAGTGACCTATCAGACTTAACCCCGGTTCGCCATTCTGTCCTATAAGAGTTCCTGTGTTTCCTTGTGTTATAACAACTCCCCAAATCCATTTCTTTGGGGAACGGCTGCTTCCCCAATCTGTGGGGTTCTGGTGGGCCTGCAAGTCACAGTAACCAGTTCTCCCCTCCCCACAGGTGTGTACATTAGGGCAGGCCAGGGTGAGGCCTTCCCTGGAATTCCCAGCTTGTAGGGTAGGGTCAGTTTCTGTATGACCTCGGGACACTCCACATAACTGTAGCCTAGCATGTGAAGAAAACCTGCTGGCAGTGGAGAAGGATGAAGCCGACAGACATGAAATGACAAGTGGAGAGCGGGAAGGAGAGCTCAAGTGCCCTGGAGGCATTGCATCCTGACCCCTGCGTGTTCTAGGGAATACCCAGTTATTAGCTCTTTGACCTTGAGCAAGATATTCATCCTCTCCAACCATTTGTTCCATAATTTATGAAACTGGGAGAGTAAAAGCTCTTTTCTAGGATGGTTGTGAGAATCAGACCACGTAAGCAAAGCCCATGCCCTTCCCAGGTCTGGCGTTTACTCAGCTCCTCCAGTGCAGGAACCTCCTGAGCTCCCCTCTTCCTCCCCTATCAGGTTGGGCCTGTAAAGTAGAAATCTGGAACTAATACAAGTCTAATGAATAAACGGATAGTTGAACCTATTCTGGAAGTTCACTTTGTGTTTTTTTCGGGGATTGTAATTATCTGAGCATTTTTACCACCTGTTTCATCAGAAGTCTATGCTGCTGATTTTCTCTTTTACTCATCCTTGCAAATCCCCCACTTTATGCAACACCAAGGGCCCGAGGAACTTGCCCAAGTGCAGCCTTGAGCTTGATTCAGTTCCTGCCTGCCCCCTCATTATTCATGAAGTCTGAGAGCTGCCGGAGGTGACTGGGAGACAAGAGAGAAAACTCTACTGAGTTCCCAAACTGCCAAGCAGAAAGACAAGGCTGCCAGCCTAAGGCAGGACAAAGAACTGTCCTGCATTCTAGAGTCTAAGTCAAGGAGATCACTAAGAGGTTTGTTTAAATCCTGGACCATGCTATGTTTGCCTCTCACTGACTTCCTGGCTTGGCTGCACTGGGTTGTCCCCTTCCTTAGTGCCTGGCAGGCTAGGAAAGTCCCATGTCTGTGTCACAGGGTTTGGCACATGGTGTTTTTCACATGGGATGCTACGTCAAGATTTGTGTCTGAGGCCCCAACTGATAATATCCAATGGCTTTTCTCAAGCCATTCATGATCTGTTCATCCACTATGAAGTCCCTGCTACACGCGAGGCACAGCAAGTATGCTCTGTATCAAATACCAGGCATTATCCTAGTGCCCTCAAGCAAACAAACACCCCGTGTGTAATGGTTTATAGAGCCATGCCGGATTCCTGCTGCCTGAGGAATAAACAGCCCAGTCTTGAGGCCTCCAGTAGCTGCTGAAAAATCTGAGCTTTTAACACGGTCTCTTTTCGGGTGTCCAGTTCTTAGTATGGTCAGGCTCTCAAACACCTGCTTTTTAACAAGAGCTCACTGAAGGCAACTTCTGCTGGCATAGCGTGTTGGGCACAGGTGGTCTCAATGACTGTTTATCCTAAGTATGCATGTAAATGGGAAAAGAGAAAATTACATCGGGCAATCGAGTCTGATTGTCATTTTTCAGCTGTGTGTGCAAGTCTACTCTAAGGCAATTCTTAATGTACACTTGATTTCCATGTTTCCCTTTTATATTCCCACCTGCTGCTGGCCTTTGAACAACCTTACCTGAGCAGAGAATGGCTGCTTCTCTGGCAAGACGTTTCTAGAATGTGTGTGCTGGGCCAAAGCTTGGACCTGATCTTTTCAGAGATCTTGTGGATGGACTGATAGAGAAGAAAGCAAACAACTCATGAAGCAATGTATATGGACAAAGAGGTGCTACAATGATAAAAAGGGATAAAGTAAAAAATACAGAAGAGTCTAATCAATTCTGCATCATAGTGATTCAAGGCACATACTAACATGAATTTTACAGAGAACCAAGGCCTTTTTGATCCAATGCCAAAGCACCAGGAGGTCTTTATTAACTGCAGTAAAATATACACAACATAAAATTTACCATGCTAACCACTTTTTTTCCTCTTTGAGACTGTTACCCAGGCTGAAGTGCAGTGGTGGGATCATAGCTCACTGCAGCCTCTAACTCTAGGGCTCAAGCTATTCTCCCACTTTCAGTCACCCAAGTAGCTGGGACTACAGGTGCTCATCACCACGCTCAGTTAATTTATTGTTATTTTATTTTTATTTTTCTGAGGCAGAGTCTCACTCTGTTCTGTTGCCTAGGCTGGAGTGCAGTGGCATGATCTTGGCTCACTGCAGCCTCCACCTCCTGGGTTCAAGTGATTCTCCTGCCTCAGCCTCCCAAGCAGCTGGGATTACAGGCACCTGTCACCATGTCCAGCTAATATTTTGTATTTAATAGAGATGGGGTTTTGCTATGTTGGTCAGGCTGGTCTCAAACTCCTGACCTCATGTGATTCACCTGGCTTGGCCCCCCAAAGTGCTGGGATTATAGGCGTGAGCCACCACTGTGGGCCTAAAAAACTTTTTGTTGGTAGAAACAGGAGTCATGCTCTGTTGTCAGGTTGGTCTTCAACTCCTGGGCTCAAGCAATCCTCTTGCCTCAGCCTCCCAAAGTCCTGGGATTACAGGTATGAGCCACCATGCCTGGTGTGTCTTAACTTAGTGGTTTTTTTTTTTTTTTTTTTTTTTTTAGACAGTCTCCCTCTGTCACCCAGGATAGAGCACAGTGGCGCCATCTTGGCTCACTGCACCTGCCTGCCTCCCACGTTCAAGTGATTCCCAGACCTCAGCCTCTTGAGCAGCTGGGACTACAGGCACACACCACCATAACTGGCCAAGTTTTATATTTTCAGTAGGAACAGGATTTCACCATGTTGCCCAGGCTGGTCTTGAACTCTTGGCCTCAAGTGATTCACCCACCTTGGCCTCCCAAAGTACAAGGATTACAGGTGTGAGCCACTATGCCCAGAAGTCTTAACCATTTTTAAGAGGACATATCAGTAGTGTTAAGTACTTTCACATTGTTGTACAACCACATTCACATTATTGTTGAACATTTTCATCTTGCAAAATTATACCTAATTAAATAACTCCCCATTTTCCCCTACCCCTGGCAACCACCATTCTACTTTATCTATGAATCTGACAACTCTAAGTACCACATAAATTCATATATATGTTCTCATGTATCCATATATGTGTGGAATCATACAATATCTGTCTTTAAGTGACTGGCTTATTTTATTTGGCACGTCTGTTCTCAAGGTTCATCTATTTTGTCTTCATTAAAATATCAATGACATTCTTCAAGAAAATAGAAAAAAAAATACTAAAATTTATATGGAACCACAAAAGAGCCAGCATAGCCAAAGCTATCCTAAGCAAAATGAACAAAACTGGAGGGATCACATTATCTGACCTCAGATTATACTATGGAATTATGGTAACCAAAACAGCATGGTACATAAAAACAGACACAGACCAATGGAACCAGAGAACCCAGAAAGAAGTCCATGCACCTAAAAGTGAACTCATCTTCAACAATGGTGCCAAAAACATACACTGGGGAAAAAACAGTCTCTTCAATAAACGGCGCTGGGAAAACAGGATTTCCCTATGCACAAGAATGAAACTAGACCCCTATCTCTCACCATATACAAAAATCAAATCAAAATGGATTAAGGATTTAAAACTAAGACCTCGAACTATGAAACGACCACAAGAAAACATTGGGAAAAATCTCCAGGACATTGGCGTGGGCAAAAATTTCTTGAGCAACACCCCACAAGCACAGGCAACCAAAGCAAAAATGGACAAATGGCATCGCATCAAATTAAAAATCATCTGCAGGGCAAAGGAAACAATCAACAAAATGAAGAGACAACTCACAGAATGGGAGAAAATATATGCAAACCACCCATTTGATAAGGGATTAATAACCAGAACATACAAGGATCTCAAATGACTCCACAGGAAAAAAAGTCTAATAATACAATCAAAAAATGGGCAAAGAGCTTGAACATTTTTCAAAAGACATACAAATGGCAAACAGGCATATGACAAGGTGCTCATCACTGATCATCGGATAAATGCAAATCAAAACTACAATGAGATATTGTCTCACCCTTTAGTTAAAATGGCTTAGAGGCTGTGGAGAAAGGGGAACCCTTTTACACTGTTGGTGGAAATATAGATTAGTATAACCACTGTGGAGAACTATTTGGAGGTTCCTCAAAAAACTAAAAATAGAGCTACCAATTCAGCAGCCCCACTGTTGGGTATATACCCAAAAGAAAGGAGAGATATCTGCACTCCCTTGTTTGTTGCAGCACTGCTGATAACAGCTAAGATTTGGAAGCAACTTAAATGTCCATCAACAGATGAATGGATAAAGAAAACGTAGTACAGGCCGGACGCCATAGCTCACGCCTGTAATCCCAGCACTTTGGGAGGCTGAGGCAGGCAGATCGCTTGAGCTCAGGAGTTCAAGACTAGCCTGGGCAACTAAAATACAAAAATTAGCTGGTGTGGTGGCACATGCCTATGGTCCCAGCTACTTGGGGGACTGAGGTGGGAGGATCACTTGAGCCCAGGAGATGGAGGTTACAGTGAGCTGAGATTGTGCCATTTTGTACTCCAGCCTGGGTGACAGAGACCCTACCTCAAAAAACCCCAAAACAAACAAACAAAAAAACAAGAAGTAGTGCATATATACAATGGAATACTATTCAGCTATAAAGAAAGAATGAGATCCTGTCTGTCATTTGCAACAAGATGGATGGAAATGGAGATCATTATGTTAAGTGAAATAAACCAGGCACAGAAAGACAAACATCCCATGTTCTCATTTATGTGATCTAAAAATCAAAACAACTGAACTCATGGACATAGATAATAGAAGGATGGTTATCAGAGGCTGAGAAGCGTGGTGGGAGGCTAGGGGGAGGTGGGGAGCACTCATGGGTACAAAAACATAGTTAGAATGAGTAAGACTTACTGTTTGACAGCACAACAGGGTGACTAGAGTCAATAAAGTATATTTTAAACTAACTAAGAGTGTAATTGGATTGTTTGTAATACAAAGGACAAATGTTTGAGGGAATAGATGCCTCATTCTCCATGTGATTATTTCATGTTGCGTGCCTGTGTCAAAACATCTCATGTACCCCATAAATATATATACCTATGTACCCACAAAAATTAAAAATTAAAACATTGCCCAGGCGCAGTGGCTTACACCTGTAATCCCAGCACTTTGGGAGGCCAACCTGGGCAGATCATCTGAGGTCAGGAGTTCGTAACCAGCCTAGCCAACATGTCAAAACCCCATCTCTACTAAAAATACAAAAATTAGCCTAGAGTGTTGGCATATGTCTGTAATCCCAGCTACTCAGGAAGACTGAGGCAGAAGAATCGCTTGAACCTGGGAGGCGGAGGTTGCGGTGAGCTGACATTGTGCCATACTGCACTCCAGCCTGGATGACAGAATGAGATGCCATCTCAAAAAAATAAATAATTAAAAATTTAAACAATTGTAAAAAGGCTCATCCACTTTGTATCATGTCAGAATTTCTTTTTCAAGGTCACCAATGTTTCATTGTATGCATTCCACATTTTATCTCTTTATCCGTTGATGGGCACTTGTGTTGCTTCTATCTTGGCTGCTGCTAACAATACTGCTATGAACAAGGGTGTACAAGTATCTGAGACTCTACTTTCAATTTTTTGCACACGCACACACACACACACACACACACACACACACACCCCAGAAGTGGAAGTGCTGGATCATATGGTAATCCCATGTTTAACGTTTTGAGGAACTTCCATATTGCTTTCCACAGCAGTTTCATTACTTACATTCCCACCAACAGTACATATGTCTTCTAATATCTCCACATGCTCACCAACAATTGTTATTTTCAATTTTTTTGATAGTAACCATCCTCATGGGTGTGAGGTGGTATTTCGTTGTGATTTTGACTTGTATTTCCCTAATGATTAGTGACGCTGAGCCTCTTTTCATATGCTTACTGGCCAACTATATCTTCTTTGGAGAAATATCTATTCAAATCTTTTGCCTTTTGTTTTCTTTGAGACAGGGTATAGTTCTGTCACTCAGGCTGGAGTGCAGCAGTGCAATCAGGGCTCACTGCAGCCTCATCCTCTTAGGCTCAAGCAATCATCTCACCTCAGCCTCCTGAGTAGCTGGGATTATAGGTACCTGCCACCATGCCTGGCTAATTAAAAAAAAATTTGTAGCAACAGGGTCTCACCATGTTACCCAGGTTGGTCTTGAATTCCTGGGCTCAAGCAATCCTCCTGCCTCAGCCTCCCAAAGTGCTGGGATTATAGTGTGAGCCACAGTGCTTGGCCATTTTTGCTGCCCCCAACCCCTTTTTGGTAGTCTTCCTCTGTCACCCAGGCTGAAGTGCAGTGGCATGATTATGGCTCACTGCAGCTTCAACCTCCGAGGATCAACTGATGCTCCCGAATAGCCTCCCAAGTAGCTGGGACTGCAGGCATGCACTTCCATACCCAGCTAATTTTTTTAAATGTTTTGTAGAGATGGGGTCTATGTTACCCAGGCAGGTCTCAAACTCCTGAACTCAAGAGATCCTCCTGTCTTGGCCTCCCAAGGTGTTGGGATTACAGGCATTGCCTGACCTTCTGGCCATTTTAAATTGGGCTGTTTTCTGTTGTTGGCTGAGAGATCTTATTTCATAATAATGTAAACAATGTTACTTTTAACAATTTTAAAGTAATATTTTTGAAATATGTATTTTAAATATGTCATATAAAGTGCATTTCAAGTATTCAAGTATAAATATACACTCTGTTCTCCCAGTCAGAATAGAGTGGACTTTTTTTGAACCCCCTACTGATAACAATATTGTCATTATAAATTAGGAAACTGGAATTTAGAAAGGATGAGCACCTTACCCAATAGGACACTGTCTTTTTTAGTATTACCTTTAGACATCACTGAACTGTAGCCTGTTTTTGTCTAGGCTTAACTAGGGAAGAAGCAACTTTCAATGTCACCCAAGCAGTTAACAGAATCTATTTCCTGTGGCTGTGGAACTGAGGGCTCCGGCTTCTTGCTGACTGTTGGCTGGAGTCCTCCCTTAGCTCCTAGAAGCCTCCTGCAGTTTCTTGCCCCATTGTCTCCTCAACATGTGCACTTCATTAAGACAAAGAGAGCCTAGAGTGAATTTGCTAGCGAGATGGAGTCTTTATATAGTGTATATTATCAAGTTTGCCATTTTCTATTGCTGTGAAGCAACTCACAGACCCCAATCATAATCAAGGGGATGATACAGTAGAAAACGGCAAAGGGCATGACCACTAGGTTACCAGAGTGGCAGATTGTATTTTTCAAAAACAGCCACAGCAATATTCTCTGACATGGTCTTCTAGAACCTTGTTACTTTTCATCAACAATTTCCCCTGCTTCCCTGTCACTGAAGCTCAGTGACACTGTGATATGGCTTGCCTGGCTCTCTCTTTTGGGATACTTGCCCTTAGAACTCAACCTCCATGATCTGAGGCAGGCCAAAACAACCCATATGGAGAGATCACATGGAGAGGTTCACATGGTCAGGAATAGAGGCCTCAAACAACAGCCAGCATTAATTGTCAGCCATGCGCTTTCAAATAATTCCTGTCCTCAGCCTGAATCTTTCAGTTAAGGCCTTAGTCATTGTGGAGCACAGAAAAGCCAGCTTTTTTAAGTCCTGTGCAAATTCCTGACCAATAAACAAGCATAATAAATGGTTGTTTCATGCCACTAAATTTTGGGTTGATGTGTTACAAAGCCATAGTAATTGGGACGACACATTAATAAAATAAAGGAGAAATAACTCACAATTCTCTCAACACATGCAGAAAAAGAACTTGATAGAATTCAACATTTATTAATGATTAAAAAGTTCCAGCAAACTAGAAACTGAAGGGAACTTTATTAACCTAAGAGTTAATATATAAAACTTACTGCACACAGTGTATTTATTGATGAAATGTTGATAGTTTTTCCTCTATAATCACTTCTATTCATTATATTGAAAGTTCTTGCTAACTGAAAAGATAAAAGGCCTAAGAATTAGGAAGAAATAGAACTGCCTTTAGCTGCAGATTACATGTCTATATAGAAAATCCGAAATTATAATTAGGATTCAGTGAGTTTGGTAGGACTGTTGGACACTACAGCAACATTAAAAAATCAATTTTATTTCTATTTGAAAAAAAACAAAACAAAACAAAACAAAAAAAACTGAAGACTGGGCATAGTGGCTCATGCATATAATCCCAACTGTTTGGAAAGCCGAGGCAGGAGAATCATTTGAGCTCAGGAGTTCGAGAACAGTTTGGGCAAAATAGTAGACCTCATCTCTAAAAAAACATTAAAAAATTAACTGGGTGTGGTGGCGTGCACTTGTAGTCCCAGCTACGTCAGAGGAGGTCGAGGCTACAGTGAGCTGTGATGGCGCCACTGCACACTCCAGCTTGGGCAGCAGAGCAATACAAGAAAACACCTCTTAAAAGAGAGAATAATTAACAACTGAAAATTTAGAAGCTACTATTTTTAATAGCATCAAACATATTGCTTAAATATAAGTCTTACATAAAAAGTATGAAACTCTTAAACGAAAACAGTAAAACAGAGCAATAGAAAATCTAAATGGAGAAATACACTACATTCATAGACCAGAAGACTAAACCTCAAGATGTTACTCCCCTTCAAAATGATATATAAATTCAAGAAGATCACAATCAAAATTGCAATTGTGTGCACACATGTAAGTGTACTTGTGTGTAAGTTGGTAAGCTGGTTCTAACATTTGGAAATGCAATGACACAATATAAAAAAAAAGGAACAGGGTTAGAGAACTTTCTCATTAAGATACTCATATATATGATAATACTAGAGTAATTAAGAGTGTGGTATTGGGAAATGGAGAAACAAACAGATTGATAAAACAGAATACAGACATCAGAAATAAACTCAAATATATATATGGACACTTGTTTTACAGCAAAGATGGCAGTGAAGTGCCTTTTCAATAAATCGTGCAGGAACAATCTGTAAGTAGAGGAAGGAAATCTGACTCTTACCTCACACTTCACATAAACATATCTATTCCATATCTCTTTTAAAGCTAAATTTAAAAGGCTAAACATTTAAAATGTAACACAGAATATATTCATGAACTTGGAGTAAAGACTTCTTAAGTAGTACATAAAGGCTGGGTGCAGCGGCTCACGCCTGTAATCCTAGCACTTTGGGAGGTTGAGGCGGGTGGATTTCTTAAGGTCAGGAATTTGAGACCAGCCTGGCCAACATGGTGAAACCCTGTCTCTACTAAAAATACAAAAACTAGCAGGGCATGGTGATGGGCATCTATATACCCAGCTACTCGGGAAGTGGAGGCAGGAAGATCACTTGAGCCCAGGAGGCAGAGGCTACAGTGAGTCAAGATCACACTACTGCACTCTAGCCTAGGTGACACAGCAAGACTCCATTTCAAAAAAAAAAAAAAAAAAAAGTTAGTAGAAAACTATAAAAAATAAACACAAAAATCACTAAGGAAAAAAATAATACATTTCTCTAGTTTAAAATTAAGAACTTCTCAAGAGACATCATTAAGTGTATGACAAAGCAAGCCAGAGTGGGACAAGCGGTTTGGCACAGATATAACTGAAAAAAGAGTCAGATTCAGAATACATGAAGAACACCTACAAATTGATTAGAAAAGAATACTTACAAAGGCATTTCATAAAAGAGGAAATCAAATGGCCTATATAAATATGAAAAGGTGCTCAATCCCACTAATAACCAGGGAAATGCAAACTAAAACCACAATAAGATACCATTACATACCCACCAAAATGTAATGGTATAAGTGTAAATGAAGAACACTAAAAATACCAACTGGTCAGAACAGAGAACTTGCCAGGGGGGTCTTCGGAATATACAGTTGTTCAGTATATACTGTTAGACTTTTGATTGTTTTTATATATATTTTATGCAGATATGCTTTTCATTCTCATTCAGAGTTGGACCATCTGTAATTTTCTGATAGGTTTCTCTTATAAGCCCCCCGCCAAAAAAAAAACAATACTCACTGAGTATTCCAAATCCTATGTCCACATTTACAAACACTATATGTATTAGAGTATTTCTAATACCATACCATTCACTCACTGTTGTCCAAAGATTATCCAACTAGAATCTAAAATTCTGTAACATCTCCTGGTTTGGAAATGCTTCAATTTTATTAATTCTATGAAAGAAGATTCTCCCCAAATATTTCACTATTGGTTGCAGAAAATCTGGTTTGACTAAATCACCTTGATCTTTCTTTAAAAGGAGACTTCCAAGAGTCATGTTGTAGCATGGCGCCACCTGGTGGTTCCACCGCATCCCCAGTATTTTTTTTTTTCTTCTATCACATCTCCACTTTTTAGCCCTGTTCTTGTTTCTCCTCTGCACAGGTTCATCTGCCACTACCTTCCACACTAGACAGCAGCACAGTTAACACGTCCTCATAACCAATTCCAAACCTCTATAGAGTTTTACAGAATGAGATTAAGCACCTCTCTATATGTTTATTTGATAAATTTCTCTTTTATGAAGTGCTTAAGGTTTTTGCCTATTTTTCTATTGGGTATTACTTTTCTTTGGTATACAGAAGTACTTATTATATACCTGGACACCTGTCCTTTGAAGGTTATATGAATTAACATATTTTACAACTCTACAGACTTTTTGTTCTTATAAATGGTGTTTTTTGGTGAATGTATTTTAATATAGTCAAATATAACAATCATTTTCTTTAGAGTTACATTTTCTTTTATTTAAGAAATCCTGGCCAGGCAAGGTGACTCACGCCTTTAATCCCAGCACTTTGGGAGGCTGAGATGGGTGGATCATCTAAGATCAGGCGTTCAAGACCAGCCTGGCCAACATGGAGAAACCCTGTCTCTACTAAAAAAAAAAAAAAAAAAAAAAATACAAAAATTAGCAGGACCACAGTGGCACGCACCTGTAATCCCAGGTACTTGGAAGTCTGAGGCAGGGCAATGGCTTGAACCTGGGAGGTAGAGGTTGCAGTGAATCAAGATTGCTCCACTTTACTTCATCCTGGGTGGCAGCGAGACTCTGTAACAACAAAAACCAAAACAAAAAAGAAAGAAAGAAAAATCGTGACCACTCCTGAGATTTTTGATATGCAACTTCATTATTTCTTCTGTAAGTGTTTGGTAGAACTTACCAGTAAATTCATCTAAGAATGAAGTTTTCTGAAAAACTTTTTAAATAAAAAAAAATTTTCTTTTTTTTTTTTTTGAGATGGAGTTTCACTCTTGTTGCCCAGGCTGGAATGCAATGGTACAATCTCGGCTCACTGCAACCTCTGCCTCCTGAGTTGAAGTGATTCTCCTGCTTCAGCCTCCCGAGTAGCTGGGATTACAGGCATGCACCACCATGCCTGGCTAATTTTGTATTTTTAGTGGAGATAGGGTTTCTCCATGTTGGTCAGGCTGGTCTCGAACTCCTGACTTCAGGTGATCCACCCACCTCAGCCTCCCAAAGTGCTGGGATTACAGGCGTGAGGCACCGCACCCAGCTGTGATTAACAGAGGACTACAACATTTTCCATCTTGTTATAGTTTTTGGTAAGCTGTGTTCTCTGTGAGTTTGTATATTGTATGTACATTTTACTTATTCAAAGTGTCCTAATATCTCTCTAATTACTTTGTAATAATTCTTTAGTTAGGTGCGGTGCCTCATGTCTACAATGCTAATACTTGAGGAGGCTGAGGCGGGAGGATTGCTTGAGATCAGAAATTCAAGACCAGCCCGGGGAACATAGCAATATTTCATCTCTCTTAAAAAAAAAAAAAAATAGCCAGGCACATTTGTAGTCTCAAATACTCAGGAACTGAAGTGGGAGGATCACTTGAGGTTCAGGCTGCAATGAGCTACAACTGTATCACTACATCCCAGCCTGGGCAACAGAACAGGATCCTGTCCCCGACCCTCCCCACCAAATAATAATTCTTTTCCATCTCCAGCATTGGTTAGTTCTGCTATTGTTTTCCTTGATCATTTTCACCAAGGGTTTATCAATTATTCTTCCAAAGAGTGATTATCATGCCTCAGCCTTCTGAGTAGCTGGGACTACAGGCACCTGCCACCATGCCTGGTTGATTTTTGTATTTTTAGTAGAGATGGGGGTTTCACCATGTTGGCCAGGCTGGCCTCGAACTCCTGACCTCAGGTGATTTGCTCACCTTGACCTCCCAAAGTGCTGAGATTACAGGTGTGAGCCACCGAGCCTGGCCCAATTTATTCTTTAATTTTTTTTGTAAGTTATATTTCTCATTAATTTCTACTATTCCTTCCATTAGTTTAACTTGCTCTTCTTATTCTAGTTTCTTTTTTGAGATGGAGTTCTGCTATTGTTGCCCAGGCTGGAGTGCTATGGCATGATCTCAGCTCACTGCAACCTCCATCTCCCAGGTTCAAGCAATTCTCCTGCCTCAGCCTCCCAAGTAGCTGAGATTACAGGCATGCACCACCATGCCCGGCTAATTTTGTATTTTTAGTAGAGACAGGGTTTCTTCATATTGATCAGGCTGGTCTCAAACTCCTGACCTCAGGTGATCTCCCTGCCTCGGCCTCCCAAAGTGCTGGGATTACAGGCGTGAGCCACCAGGCCTGGCTATTCTAGTTTCTTGAGAGTGCTTGTTAATCTTTCTTCTTTTCCAATATATACACTTAAGGCTATAAGCTTCCCTTTAAGTATGGCCTTAGTCATATTCCTATTTTCAGTTCAATTCAAAATAACTTCCACTTTCCACAGGATTTGGAGGCACATTTCTTCCAAATTTCATAATTTTTGTTCAGTTCTGTTGTAATCAGACTGCCTTCTCTGTATGATTTAAGCCCTCTGAAATTTGTTAGTTTCTTTATGGCCTAAAATTTATTCAACATTGATAAATGCTCCATGTCCCTCTGTAAATAACATATATTTTGCAGTTATTGATACAGCGTTCTATGCAGACCCATTAGATTAAATTTGTTAACTATGTTGTTCCAATTGCCTATTGCCTTACTGATTTGGTGGAAAGGGGTGTGTCTGCTTCTATCATTTACTGAGACAGCTATGTTAAAATCTTATGTATAGACTTCTGCCTTTTTGGTCAGGATAGAATACCTGGCACTCTATTCTCCTGTCTGAAGCAACTAAAAAACTGAAGAATATACATAAAATGTCACTTAAGACATGTACCATCAGGCATTCTGAAGAACAGTAACTGCTGACAGAACATGAAACAAAAGAGGTAAGCCCTGCCATTGCCCCAGAGTTTATTTCCTGAAGAACATTTCCAGGCCATAATGCAAAGGAGGGGAAATGCAGGCCAGAGCCCATCAATTTTAAGAGACAGAGGTGAGAGTCAGGGAGGCTAAAATGGCTAGAGTTGAATCTTTCATAAATTCTCCCAATGACAGACAAAGAGGAAACAACTTCCAGCTCTTTCCATGAGGACATTTTCACATTAACACCAAAATCTGACAAGGGTATGAAAAGAAAGGAAACTTATACACTACCTCTTTTTTGAACACATAGGCAAACATTCTAAATAAAATACTGCAGAATAAATCCAGAGATACACAGAAATAATAACATGACTAAGTGGGAAGTTTATTCTAATAAAGCGGATGGTGAGGTAGGAGGGCAATGAGTAGACTGGGAGGAATTAACACTATGAAATCTATTATTAATTCATTAGATTAACAGGTAAGAGAAAAATAATTTGATCATCTCAATAGATTCAAGAAAAGCATTTGACATAATTCAACACCATATACTTTCTTAACAAAGTATAAATAAAACCTCCTTAAACCCATAAACACCAAAAAATCCTACGGCAGTCACCATGCTCAAGGGTGACATCCTAATGCATTCTCCCTGAGATCAGGAACAAAGAAAGGAATTCTATTCTGACCACTTTTTGAGACAGGGTCTCACTCTGTCACCCAGGCTGGAATGCAGTGGTACGATCACAGCTCAACCTCCTAGGCTTGAGCGATCCTTCTCCCATCTCAGTCTTCCAATTAGCTGGGATCACAGGTGTGCACCAGCATGCCCAGCTAATTTTTGGTAGTGATGGGGTTTCACCATGTTGTCCAGGATGGTCTTGAACTCCTAGGCTCAAGCGATTCTCCCACCTCAGCCCCCAAAGTGCTGGGATTACTGGTGTGAGTCACTGCATCTGACCCATTCTGACCACTTCCATTCAACACCATACTGGGCATTTTGGCCAGTGCAATAAGATAAGAAAAGAAAGAAAATGCAAAATGACTAGAAATAAGTTATGAACAGATGATATGAATATTCAGAATATTCCAAGAGAATTCACAAATTGTTAGCACTAACCAATGAACAGAGCAAGGGTGCTAGGTACAAGGTCATTATAAAAATCAATTTAAATATTGTAGCAACAAATAGTAAACAAACACTCAAATAGAGACTTCACAAAGTGGTAAAAATGGCCAGTAGTATTTGAAAATATGCTTAGCACTATTAGTCACTATTAAAACTTAACCACAAGACACCAGTATATACTTACCAGAATGTCTGAAATGAGAAAAATAATAGGCTGACCAGGCTTCTACAGAGGCAGCCTCTGGGAGAGCCAGTTCTTCCCTTTGACTATCAAGCACTTCTTGCGAGCAGTAGGGATTAAGGAAGTATATTTCTGGACAACCACATCCGTAACTGCAGGGACTGTGTCTCCGACATCAGACATAGATAGTAACTTGCATTTGTTTCCTAGAGTTGCTGTAACAGATTACAACAAATTGGGTGGCTAAGACAACAGAAATTCATCATCTCACAATTTTGGAGGCCAGAATTCCAAAACCAAGGTGTTGGCATGGCACTATTTCTTCTGGAGGCTTTGGGGAGAATCCCTTGTCTATTCTAGGTCCTGATAGCTGTCAACATTACTTGACTTGTGGCTACAACTCTCTGCCATCTTCAGGTTGTCTTCCCATCTTCCTTAGTCTCTCTTTTACAAGGGCACTTGTGATGGCATTTAGGACCCATTCATAATATAATCTCATCTCTAAATGCTTAATTACATCTGCAGAGACCCTTTTCCCAAATAAAGTAATATTTACAAGTTCTCCAGGGATTAGGGTTTGATATTTTTGGGTAGCCATTTTTCAATGTACTGTACTTAATGTATTTACTTTTTATTTTTTAAAAAAATTTAATTTCACCAGTGCTATTTTCCTTTTTGAGACAGTTTCGCTCTGGTTGCCCAGGCTGGAGTGCAATGGTGCAGTCTTGGCTTGCCGCAACCTCCGCCTCCCGGGTACAGGTGCTCACCACTGTCTAGCTAATTTTGGTATTTTTAGTAGAGACAGGGTTTCACTATGTTGGCCAGGCTGGTCTTAAACTCCTGACCTCAGGTGATCCACCCACCTAGCCTCCCAAAGTGCCAGGATTACAGGCATGAGCCACCACGCACGGCCGAGAAATCTATTTTCTAAGTAAAGAAATACACTAGTGAGACTGGAGAAATGGTTGGGGGGCAGAATGGCCTGGGAAAACCTGGTGTGTGTAGATGGGGTGAACTGAAAGAAGGTGAAAGTCTTAGCTATAATGGGAGTTACATTCTCTGGGTACCAAGGGAAAACTAAGAGGTGATTTTATAAAGAAGAGCTAAAGCAGAATTTCCTTCTTCTTTTTCAGGGTCCTGGGATCTAATCTCATAAAAGAAGTGACTGTATTTACATATATTGCCCCAAAGGGGGGGCAATAGGCATGCTTTGGTAGACCCAGCTAGCTGCCTATTTGAAATTGATTCTTTTCCTTCTTCACTGAAAAGAATCCTACATTTGTGAGGAACATCAATTGCTCAGTAAAATAGATCATTTCCAAGGCACCCTTGCAGCCACCAGTCATGCAACACAGGTCTAACTAGTGGGATGTAAGTAGAAACATGCAAATGGAGCTTCTGGAAATGTTGTACTGTTCTTTTTGTGTAGAAAGACACATATTTGTACCTTTTCCCCTAAGCCTTTCCTTTTCATGCCCTCCACCTCCCCCATCCTTGAGAGCATCATGGAGGAGTTACAATATCAGCCCCGGAGAGTTTACCTGTAGACTATTCTATTAGAAGAAGAAAACAAACAAACAAACAACAGTAACACAAACGCCCCAACTGAATTTAAGCCACTATTATTTGGTGTGTCATCAAACACAATTTTTAAAACCTAAACAATAGCTATGGTGTTTCACAGATTTGACATCATCAACAATAAATGGACCACTCCAATTGTTCTGGATACTTAAAAAATACGGCCTTCACACCAATATAGGTCCCAGACTGGTACTCTTGAATGACTAAGGTGTAATTATTTCATCTGTTCCATATATTTATAATCAAGTACAGAGAAGATTAATGTAGATTCTTTATTGATTCCATCAATGTATTAGTAGATATGATAATAATAAATGGTACTTTTACATTCTCTTAACCAAAAATATAACAAATATTTACACTCGGTAAAAATACAAAAAGCATACAGAGGCACTGTCTTTCTAAAAGACGTAAGTGTAAGAGGTATCAAAAAATAGAAGACAAACATTGCTTGTTATAGCATACAATCAATGAATTGTGCAGTATAATTGCTATCTGATTATTACAACTGTGCAGTTTTGTTTTTGTCTTTTGCTGATTAGCTTATATGTCTCAATTTTAAAAGATCACGTTCAACTGCATTCTGTGTATCAAAACTAAAGAAGCCTTAAAAATAAACAACAAAAGTGAAACATGAACCAGGATTCAAGTTGAAATTTGAAAATGCACTGTGACACTTTTCTGTAAGATTTATCCTGTTTTTCTAGTCTTTAAGGTAATGCTGAAGGAATACATATACTTTAACATCACCTTTTTTAGAAACTTAAAATTGTATCAAAATAATCATTGTTTTAAGAAAGGTTTTTCTCCTCCTCCCTTTTTTGTAGAGGAAAGAACATTTTATAAAAATTAGATTTGTTCTTAGAAACACCCATGATTACCATCACATTATCAGCCTGGGAGAGATTCTCAAGGAGGTGATGTAGATGGCAATGATGTTACTTATCACCCTCAAGAAAATTCATTAAAGGCTTTTTCTCCTCAAAGATCATATTGAAAGTAATCATTTGGAGTAAATGAGAATTATTTACTGTAATAAAATTTTATGGAATCAGGTACTAGATTTACTAATTCTCAAAAATCTTTCACCATGAAGAGGTTTTGTTGAAACCTACTATTTGGCAAAAGTTTGCACTGAGGGTTAACTGCTTCAATAGTCTTGGCAGATTTATAGTTGTAGTGGGAATAGAGGGCACTAATCTCTTCATTAAAATTATAAATTTATAAAACAAAAACAAATGGAGATCTGGAATTGGAGTAAATGCAAGTTAAGGCTTCTGAACTTGTTCTAGTCATATGACAAAGTAAGAGAAGGCAGGAATGTACTCTTAGTTAAAATATAAAAATCAAAACCTCATGATTTTTTAAGGAATACATATATAACAAACTACAAAGCATCTGGCTTTGGCTCCTGATCAATGTGATCAGCTGATCTGAACACTCACAGTTAAAGTTAGATAGATAAAACGAAAGGCAGCTATAAGGTGCAAGTCCAAAACCATAGGCCTCAACTCTCTGTGCAAGATATTTACACTATTAAGGACAAAGACAGGTAAGGCTTCCATTCGTTTTGAAAGACCTGCTAAATAAACACATTATGAAAGCAGCATATTTTTCTGGAGAAACGAATATAAAATGGTGAGTAGACATCTGAACTTGATTTAAAAAAGGGGGTTTAGTAAAAATATGTTTCACTATGTTTTTCTGTGGCCATGAAAACAAAATTATGTATATTAGTGAAGGAAAACATTTATAATCAGAAGACCACTGTTTATAGGCCAAGTCACTTGAGTGTAACTTTCAAACTAGGGATTTTTGGTTTAAGTTATTTCCCATTTCAAAGTATCTAGAAAGCTATGGAACCACCAGGCCTCATTCTAGCACACCTGGGATTAATTTCTAAGGCTTAAGTTTCAGATTAATGTTTCTTTACCACAGGAATTTTTCAGACATGCTATTATTCCTAAAATAAATATAAATCATTTTGATGGGAAAAATGAACTACCACCATTTACCACTTAAAATTGATTTGCGATTTCAAAATGAAGGGGGACAGGCAGGAAGATAGAGTGAAGACAGCTAGGGAAAGACAACAAATT
Organism: Cebus imitator; assembly: GCF_001604975.1. Classification (NCBI taxonomy): domain Eukaryota; kingdom Metazoa; phylum Chordata; class Mammalia; order Primates; family Cebidae; genus Cebus; species Cebus imitator. Next base: position 10,826,110 of record NW_016107391.1, on the reverse strand, counting down.
TCTACAAAGGAGGTCACAAACCAACTAAATCTTATGTGGACACATATGGACAGCCATTCAAGGTAAACCCATTTTGGCTCCAAGTTGATCTGGGTAGTGCATGTTAATGGCTTTGGCTTTTTTTTTCTTTTGGTAGTTACAGAAGTTTATTAAAATTCCACTTGTCTTTACACTAATTGAAAAAATTAAACAATATGTAGAAAACATTATATTTAATTTGCAAAAATGTGAAAAATCTACCTCATTCAGTAAACAGTCACTGAAATTTTAATTAAGAGTGCCATGCCCATGAGGCTGGAAAAGTATGTCCTCTCAAGGGCTAAAAACTGAGAACCAAGAGACAATCATTTCTATAACTCCAGCTCCTCTTTCTCCCACAAAATTGTACTGCAGGGTATGTAAGGTCAGACACAATCTGGTGCTATGAGATGTGGGGGTGGCAAGCTGCAGAACACTGCATAAAGTCAAATTTACCTTCATGATTACAACACCTATGATAAAAATTTCTTTTAAAAAAGTATTCCATACTTGTGTTAGGAGAGATTTTAGTTTTGGGTTTCTATAGACTAGAACTCTCTAGAACCCATTCTCTATTTATTGGATCTATACTTTTAGTTACAATTTGATGCAGCATAACTTTCACTTAGGAAACAATTTGTATACATGTAATTTAACACCAAAATTTCATTCTTTGGAATTTAGGGTTCCCACCCTCCTCCCCAAACTACTCCCTCCCCTTTCCCAAATGACTGACAAGAAACCCCATGGCAGCTTCATTTGGCCTTTCACACCATGACCAGCAGGTTCCTAACACCTCAACTGCAAAGGGCTTCCTATTTCTCTCAAACTGAGACATACATTGCATTGGTTCTACAGATCAAGTCATGTCTCTATGTAGATCAAGCATATCATCTCTGTAAAGATGACTTCTGTTTGGTCAGACCAGAGACAGTTTTATGACCTCACACATGAACTTCAGCTAACAAGAACTCTCAAATACAAACAAAACCACAACAATTCAAATAATAAGTTATTTTTCAAATATACAAGAATATCCTTGGTATTGGCAGACACTTTCAATTTGTCCTTCAGCCCAAGCTATGGCTTGGAAATAATAATGCCACTATCTTTAAAATAACTTGTTAAAGAAAAGTCTATAGCAATGTACACAAGGATCTCTCTGAGTTTAAATTTTTTCTGTAACTGTGGTCCCAAGGCAGTTCTGGCGTGCAAATTGGAGACTGGTATCCAGGCACAGCATCCATAGCTCAGGAAACTATTCATCTGCAGAAATTAAGTGAAAGGAAGCATAACTCAGGGTATTTCATTGCTTGGCGTAGAGGGAATAAAACCATTGGACTAGTTGTAGCAGTGAATTGTTTGTTAGCAATGGCCTGCAGAATCATGAAGTGGTTCTGCCCACTCCTCAATGACTTTCAGTGGTTTTCAAGTAGGTCATCTGAAGGCTAGACTGCTGAAACTTGTTCATTTTCTGAAAATAATAAAAATATAATTAACTGGCAGATCAGCATATTAATGAGATCAACTACAATCTAGTTATCTGGTTAGAAAATCAATGTCAACAAAGAAATCCTCTCAAACACTGCATCAAGGCCCAGATTTTATTATAATACCTATGATTTCTGATCACAATGAAGGTTGAAAATAAACTGTTATAGTTTTTAGTCACTTTATTGCTCTTGTTTAAAAGCATATAATTTCATTTATTTTCAATAAAACAATAATTTCTCAAACTATTGGCTCACATACAAAGTCAAGAGCTTTGCTAATAAAAGGAACTGTATCAACAGCATCATTTTGGATAATTTGGCATTTAAAATACAGTTTCAAGTTTCCATGCATTAATGTAAAACAATTCCATTAATGTTAACTGCTTTTTCTCAAAATTATCCCATTAGATTGAGCCACTGTTTTATCAAAGATAAGAATATTGCATGTGAGCCATGGGGTACCGGGCACACAGAAATAAGCAGCTTGCCCTTTTCATTAAAAAAAAACAAAACAAAACACCGTAAGTGCTGGGTATAGTGGCTCACACCTGTAACCCCAGCTTTGTGGGAGACTGAGGCTGGCAGACTGCTTGAGCCCAGAAGTTCAAGACCAGCAGCCTATGCAACATGGTTAAATGCTGTCTCAAATAGAAAAAATCAGCCAAGTGTGATGACATGTGCCTATTAGTCCCAGCTACTTAGGAGGCTGAGGAGGGAGAATTTCCTGAGACGAGGAAGTTGAGGCTCCAGTGAGCCATGATCAAGCCACTGCACTCCAGCTTGGGTGACACAGCAAGACCCTGTCTGAACAAATAAAAAAAAAACCTCACACGATTGGTTGGGTGTGGTGGCTCACATCTGTAATTCCAGCACTTTGGGAGGTGGGGTGGGAAGATTGCTTCAGGCCAGGAGTTCAAAACCAGCCTGGTCAATACAGTAAGACCCTGTCACTACAAAGGAAAAATTTAACAATGAGCCAGGCATGGAGGTATGCACCTGTAGTCCCAGCTACCTGGGAGGATGAGCTGGGAGGACTGCCTGAGCCCAGGAGTTTGAGGCTGCAATGAACCATGATTGTGCCACTGTACCCTAGCCTGGGCAACAAAACGAGACCCTGTCTTGAAAAACAAAACAAAACCAAAACACTCTCCCTACACTATCATATTTAGAAACATTTTTTTAAAGACAGTTTCACTCGTTGCCCAGGCTAGGGTGCAATGGTGTGATCCTGGCTCACCGCAACCTCTGACTCCAGGGCTCAAGCAATTCTCCTGCCTCAGCCTCCAGGGTAGCTGGGATTACAGGTATTTGCTACCATGCCCAGCTAATTCTGTATTATTTTTAGTAGAGATGCGGTTTCTCCATGTTGGTCAGGCTGGTCTTGAACGCCTGACCTCCCATGATTCGCCCTCCTCGGCCTCCCAAAGTGCTAGGAGCCACTGTGTCCAGCCTGAACATCTTACTTTTTCTTACTTCTTACTTTTTAACAGGATTTCTAAGGCATTTAAAGAAACAATTACAAATTACCATAAAATACCAGAGTAAAGACCATTTAATGTGTTCAGCAATTCATTTATGAGCCATTAAGAGAGGTTGTCAACATACCATCTGCTTCGCTATCTGCATCAGTCACATCTGCTAGTTTAGGATGGCATGGCTGCAAATTATGCCTCTGAGGCTGAGTTACAATCTTCGATGGAACACAGGCCGCGAGGTTGCTACTGAGAGAAGCTGGTGGCAATCTAGAGAGGCTGTTATGCATCATCTTTGACCTCTGCACTGCCACACTATAATCTGGAGGTTTTAGGTGTGGGTGGGGTCCTTCCTTTAGGTCCGCTAAAGAAATCCCCAAATATCCTGGAGGAGTGGGAGGTGGCTCCCTATACCTATCATCCTTCTTGGGTGAGGTGACACAGTACACTGGCATGAAAAATAAGCAATGAAAATGTTAATGAAAAAGATAAGAAATGAAAAAATCCCATAAACTTATTACAATGACAAAATAGAACTTAAAAACAGACAGATGAATAAACTTGAATGATGGCAGATTAAAAACATTTTCCAAAAGCTGAATAAACTTATTTTTAAAATATATAAACAATTATATTAAATCCTGTAAATATTAAATAGGACGAGAGAGTTGAAGTAGATGACACTGATGACAAGCTTCCTTCTGCAGTTCAGCCCCATATCACAGAAGGGCAGGACAACTCCTGAAGTCATACCCAGCCCTAAAGATGTCAGAAACATTTCAAAGTTCACCCTAAACATCTATTCTCTGTAAACTGGGAGAGTTTACTTAAAAATGATGTTTGGGCCATATGTTTAAGGGCTATTTTACCTTCTTCCTGAGACATGAACCAGTTTTCTGGCACTCCTGGGCAGACTAGTTCTCAGTCCTAGTATTTAAACTTTAACTTTGCTGGTATGGAGGAACTAATTCCTTCAAGAACTTTATTTCTGGCCAGGGGCAGGTGGCTCAAACCTGTAATCCCAGCACTTTGGAGGTTGAAGTGGGTGGATCACCTGAGGACAGAAGTTTGAGACAAGCCTGGCCAACATGTTTGAAGCCTTGTCTCTACTAAAAATACAAAAATTAGCTGGGCATGGTGGTGGGCGCCTAATTCCAGCTACTCAGGAGGCTGACGGGTCACGCCACTGTACTCCAGCTTGGGTGACAGAGTGAGACTCTGTCTCAAAAACAAGAACAAAAACAAAAAAACTTTACTTCTAACTTCTGCTTTGTAATTAAGTTGAGAAGAAAAAAAACAATTTTTGAAAATTTAACTTAAATTACTCTGATTTTTAGCGGACATTAAAAATAATGACTTTAAATCCTCTTACTTAAATCTGTAAGCCCTGAGACTAAGGCAAAGCTTCAAAAAGCATCATAAACAGGTTAAAGATGAAGTTCCAAGAAATTAAGACTGGCTCATAAGACCCACAGGGAAAATGGCTCTGAGTATCTTGATTATGCAAGTGACTTTTAAAACACAAAAACAGTCTGTATACAAGCAGAATACACTTAAAAAGATATAAAATAATTCGAATATTAACTTTACCATTCGAGAATCTGGTTTGTCCATATTGAATTTTCTAGAATTTTACCAGTAAAATTTGCATGTACTATCAAGGTCAGAAAAGATTTCCATTCCCATTTAAGGATGGGATGGGTGAGGTGATGGAGGTGAGGAGGTTGCTAATAACAAGAAAAAGAATGTAAATGATTTACCCATACTCACTAATGATTAGAAAAACTATATTCGTAAATGGACAAGAAAAATATTTTTATATCTCTGTATACACATATGTTCAAGAAATGGTTACCCAAAAGGCTTTAATAAAAAACCTTGATCCGTGCACGGTGCCTCATGAGATTATGCCACTGCACTCCAGTCTGGGAGACAGAGCAAGACTATGTCTCAACTCAACAAAACAAAACAAAACAAAACAAAGACAAAACTTGGAAAAAATGAATGAGCTAAAAACTCAACCTAAAATAAAATTTGACAAAAACTATAAAATGAGCACATTTCACCTTCACATTTTTTTTGCAATTAAATGGGACACCATGACTATTCTATAAATTCACAAGAGTTGAATATGATATTAATTCAAACTACAGTAATTCCATATAAGTAGAAAAGCAGGAGTTTTATATCCAGATATTTATACAATTCAGGAAAGAAATTTTTAAAAAGTATCTGATGGCCAAATACTAAAAAAAGAGTTTATTAAGAAAGCTTCAAATGGATTCACAAACAGGAGTTGGCATACTGACGATGTACACCAGAGAGTATACTAAAAAATGTTCTGGACTTCTTTATCATGTTTCTCTCACCTTTACTACCTAAAATCAATAGCAGATTCAATGTTTCTACCACGTATGCATAGTCATTGTGGTCCAAACAATTTATGAGGTGATAAAGAGAATAATCCCTTTATTACTACTGCATATTGATGCGATATTCCTCAATGAAACCAAAAAGATCTTAAAAACAAAGGACAAACTTGTCCCTCTAATTAAATACCTTCACATCAGACTTTTCATTTTAATAGCTTGAATATCTGCTCCAAAGTCTTTGAGAAACCATGAATTTTTGGGAAAGAATTTATTTGTGAAGGGAGGACAGAAAGATTGTGAAAGAATTAATTTTTGTGATAAAATCCAGGGCTAGGATATCCCAAAGCCATTTTTTGACTACTTAATCTCTAAATGCCAAAGATAACAAAAACACAACTTACCAATCAAGCCCTTGTCTGTACTTGATGTGACAGTTTTGTAAACTGTGTCAGTGGCATCCTTGGGGTCTAAGCCTTCAGATGACTCAGCTCGGGTGCTCTCCAATACTCTCCGTTTAACTGTCCCATAGTTTGGTTCATACGTGTCAGACAAAGAAGTGGAGGAGGCCCAACTCTTTCTCAACTGATTTGTTTCTAGGCTTCCTTTACACTGCCCACAAGTTCTAGAGCAGCTTTTAGGACAGGAATAGGGCTCACAGTCAGTGGGTTCAACTTCAGCAATGGGGTCATCCAAATGGGTATGTCTGTAAGAGTTCAAAAAATCCCAGCTTTTTGGGTTTGGAAGGCTTTGGAAGTTGTCATGGGAGCTGCTTGAACATGAAGTCCAACTTCCACGACCACTGTCAGCTGCTTCTATAATGATATGCTCGTGAGAAATCTCTTCATTGCTCACAGACGATGAGACAGCTAAACACTTGATTAGAGATGGCTTCAAGAGTATCCACCTAAAATTGGAGATAATGTACAATCAAGAGTTTACAGGCTTGCTGGAAAAACTTTCTTCTTTCTGCTTTAAGTTATTACTGCCTATGAGAAACTGTAGAACACTTACTACAAGTGTTCATGCCAAAATAACCTTGTAAAAAAATTATATTATCATCATTCATCACTAAATTTCTTCAAGTATTTAGTTAACACTCAGGAAGATACAGTGAAGAAACTGAAATGCTTAGCAAAGTTTCCTTAGCATTTTTCTTTTTAAATTTAAAAATTTTAATTATTATTTTTAAGACAGGGTATCACTCTGTTGCCCAGACTGGATGGCAGTGGCTATTTACAGGCATGATCATGGTGCACTGTAGTCTTTAACTCCAGGGCTCAAGCGATCCTCCTGCTTCAGCCTCCCTAGTAGCAGGGATGGACTACAGGTATGCCTGGCAAGTATTTTTCTTGAACTGATTTTAAATGAAAATGCAAAGATGAGATTTAAAATGAATAACATTAAGCATACATATTCATTCTTGTCATTACAATATTAGACTACCGTCCATGCATATAGAATTACGAGTTGCCAACTTGGAGAATCATATTTTATTTTTCAATGTACCTCTGAGGTTAGCCCAGTACAGTGACAAGTAAACAGCAACTTCCCAATTACCTATGAAATGAATCATTTATAGCAGGGGTCCCTAAACTAAAGCTCATGGGCCAAGTTTAGTCAACAGCCTGTTTTTGTATGGTCTGGAGCAAAGAATAGTTTTGTTTTGTTTTGTTTTAAACCTTTTAAAAGGTTAAAGCAAAGGAAAAATTTGTGACAGAGACCATATGCAGCTTGTGAAGGTGAAAATATTTACTACCTGGCCCTTCACAAAAGAAGTTTGTAAAACCTTGGGGCTAGCAAACGGCAGGCCAGGGCCAAATCTGGTGGTCTCTCTGCTCGTTTTTGTAAATAAAGTTTTAGTGGGACACAGTCATGCCATTTGTTTATGTGTTGTCTATGGCTGTTCTGGTGTAATACCAGAATAGTTGTGACAGAGGCCTTATGGCCTGTTAAGTCTAAAATGCTTACTCTTTAACTTTTATAGAAAACATGTGCTGACCTCTGGTGTAGAGATCATAGTTTAACCTTTATAAATGTGGTAATACTTTATCTTAAATTTTTCATATTAAAGTAGACTAGATTTCACAATATTTATTAGAATAATCGTTCTCAAAGATTTCCATGTTGTTTGATTCTAAATAGAAATTTAGAATTAACATTTTTTAAAGAATTAACTTTTGCTAAGCGATTATTCTTACTCCCCAAATTACACTTTCAGAGAACAGGGATCAAGGGCTAGTCCTACTCTCCCAACTTGTCTACAATGTACACAGCACTGGAGGCACTTTCTAATACACAACCTTTTTGATAACTTATAACTTAGCAGCCAGAATTTCAAAAATTATCTCGCCTATGTGAACAGCAGCTGCACTTCGAGTTCTTATTCATTGGGAAGATACATAATGATAAAAAGTTATTTGAATTTAGTAACACTTTAAAAATGAACACCCATAAGTCTTTCAAAACAGTGCTTATTTACATATTCAGAACAGAGAATATGTGCTTGGCCCACATATTCTTTTATGGATAACTCTGCAATTACTCCACGGGAAGTTCAAGGTCAAGTTGGGAAGCACTGCTTGCAGTGGCCACTTGGCTTGGGTTTTGTGTTATAAATACAGACAACGATGCTTACCCAGGGCCATGTTGACTATGATCTCCTATCCCTGAAGGGTGCTCTGTCTTTTCCAATGCCCCAGTGGATTCAGGGATTACCAGGGCCTGAGAGGAACACCGTTCATCCTGTAGAGCTGCAGGCATGGAGTCAACAGAACAATTGCTCACGATGCTGGACCGTGAAGAAATCTCACTATGGCTGGAGTCAGACAAGTTGTCGGATTTAGCTGATGGAGTAAGTGTGTAACCTGAATGAGAAAAGAGCACTGATCAAACTACAAAAAAAAGGGAACAAATAGTGGAGGTAGTAGCGGAAAGGATGAAAAGAAACAAAAACAAAAATAACAGAAGACAAAGTAGAGGGAATTTTAGTTTCCATCTACGTAGATCTAATGGTACCAATTTTCTCCACACATTCCCCTACATATCCATTAATCTACCTATCCATACCACACCAATCCAACTCTGCATTCAAGAAAAAGACAAAGTCTAGTATTACTAAGAAAACTAGTTTAAAGGTATATCTGTCTCAGGCTCTCCCACAGCTACAATCATTTAACAAATTAAGAACTACAAATATTTAGAAAGTAGATGTCTTTAGGGTTTCTTCCTTTGATTAATTAATATGATCATTTCATGACCTGATCTGAATCCAATATACCATCTTGAAGTAAGGATAGAGGTGGGAGTCCAAGATTCAAGGGAAAGAACTACATTTTTGCTTTATCAAACTATATATACTTACCCCAGAAATTCTGCAAACGCCACCTAAGAAGTCTTGTCTTGAGTTGAGAGTCACTGTTTTAGATTATTTTTATTTTTTAGATACAGGGTCCTGCTCTGTCACCTAGGCTACAGTGCGGTAGCATGATCATAGCTCACTGCAGCTTTGAACTCCTGGGCTCAAGTGATCCTCTTGCCTCAGCCCTGAGTAGGTGGGACTACAGGTTTGCACCACCACACCCAGTTCATATTTAAACGTTTTGCAGAAATGAGGTCTCATGTTGCCCAGGCTGGCAAGCGATCCTCCTGCCTCAGCCTCCCAAAGTGCTGGGATTACACGTGTGAGCCACTGAGCTCAGCCTGTTTCCGTTTTTTAAATTGTTTTAGGTTTAAACTTAATGCCATACTTAGTTTCCTTTTTCTTCATCACCTTTGCAGAATATTAAACAGCTGAGTGGATACATTTTTAATAATGTGTTACAGAAAAAAACAGCATCTACATGTTCTATGATTTTCTGCACAGCAGACAACTAGAGAGATGTTCTGTATTCTTTGGAATGAAGAGGTAGGGATGCAGTGAGGTGAAGGACCCAAAAACAAATCTGCAAACAGAATGGCTAACGTACATAATAATCTATTTTGATAATTGGAAAAAATCAAATTTTTATTTAGAAATAAAAAGAAAATGCCCCAGTAATTCCAACAAGAGGAGGGTCTCTAAGAAGTAAAAAGTATTTTCTTGCTCAGAGGAGAGCAGGGTTTTAGTAGACATGTGACCTTTGGACCAATCCCTAGAAATGTCATTAGGAAGAATCACAGGCTTTAGGTATGTTATTGGAATTCTCAGGGCCTCATCTTCATGCAGAAAGAGGATGACAACATCCTTAGTTTCAAAGTCCTTCTCTGTTTAAGGATCTTAGAGGTATTTACATATAACTCAAGTCATTTAAGGAAAAATTTGCTGCACAGTAATTTTATTAAGTCATTTCATTAACTATTTCAAAGAGAAAAAGGCCCAGAAAATGTGTGATTTATTTTTGGATTATATGGCCAGGAACAGGATAAGACAAGACAAGCCAGTCTTCTGACTTCTCTATCTCTGAACTTGGGATCACTGCTATTTGTCAGTATCCATAGTCAATTTTCAAGAGGACCAAGAAAATGGATGTAGTAAGTAAATTAAAAAAAAAAAAATAAATACCTTCTTCCCCCAAAGGAAAAAAAAAATCATTGCTCTACAAAATATTCTTGCTTCATTGTTTTAAAAATAATTTCATTCCTATGTGTGTTTGATCAGTATTCCTCAAATATAATAATACTAAGAACCACCTGGCAAGCCAATTAAAATAAACATTCCAGATCCCATTTCTGGCAATTCAAGTTTATGAAGTCTGGGGTGGGACACAGAAATTGCATTTTTTTTTTTTGAGATGGAGTCTTGCTCTGTTGCCAGGCTAGAGTACAGTGGCGCAATCTCCACTCACCACAGCCTCTGCCCCCCGGGTTCAAGTGATTCTCTTGCCTCAGACTCCCGAGTAGCTGGGACTACAGGCATGCGCCACCACGCTCTGCTAATTTTTGTATTTATTTATTTTTTTTTTTTAGTAGAGACGGGGTTTCACCATTTTGGCCAGGATAGTCTTGATCTCTTGACCTTGTGATCCGCCCACCTCGGCCTCTCAAAGTGCTGGGATTACAGGCATGAGCCACCATGCCCCGCCAGTAATTGCATTTTTAAACAAGTTTCCTAGATGATTCTGAAATTGCTATGTTAGACTAGTCCCCTCTGCCCCAATCAAAGGCATGTAAAAAGTAGAGGATAAAAAAGCCTCCTCTACCTATTTCACTCACAGATCCAGCTAACAGTAGAAAATAAAGTTCAACTACAGAAAACAAGGGTATAAAGTTTACTAACTCAATACATTAGTAAAATAACATATGTACAAATGAAGCATTTAAAAATGTTTATAAATAATATCTTACTAAGTTGTCTGCCTAAGCTTTGACAAATGGTTTAATTATACATTAATAACTGAAAACAAACTAAACACTAAAATTAAATAAGAAACTTCATTTCATCAGAGTGTCTTCCTCCTTTTAGACTTGAATCGTGTATAGAAACAGTTTAAAGTGTTACTGTTGCCTTCGCTATTTGAATTGAAGATGGCACTCCCTTTCTCATCTTTGATGTTGCTTCCAACATCCTTCACTTTCTCACAGCTTTCTGTAGCTTGATTGTGATCTGTGTCATCTTTTTTGCTGTCGACTAGTCTCTCCCTTGAAAGCATTCTTTCCCTAAGTCTTCTAAACGGGGATGCCGTTCTTTTTCTGGTTGTGTTCTCACAACTTGTCCTGTCTCTATTCTCCTCAGTGGCCTTCTCAGTACTGTCTGTTCTTTTGGCTGTGCTCCTGGTAATCTGAAGGATTTTCTTTTGCAAGTAAGCCCCACCTATTCCGGGGCAGCTCTGGCCACTGATCTTGCTGCTGTGATCAGATACGATATTGCCAACTGGAGGGAGAGATGCAAAAACCCTGACATGATCAATCAAAATTAGCCTTGTTTACATAATATTTCATTATTTAAAAATTCTAACATCTTGATAATATCTGAAAAATTGAAATCTAGCATATACACACAAATTATTGCAAGACAGAATGCAGGAGAAAGATTAACTTCGTCAGAACAAGCTGGTGATAAAAACAAAAACAAAAAACTGTTGAAAGGAAGCCAAGCTGGTAAAATCATAAGGAAAAATATGACAAAAATATCAGGTAACCAGAATTATTTCTGTAAAGTAACTACATAGGTCTAGAATTGTAAGGTAGATTTTACTAAGAAAAAGCTTAGTAAAAACCAAATAGAGCATACAAATAGTACATTCACTAGGTATATGTATAGAACTAATCTCAAAGTTTAATAAGAACCAGGTACAGATTCTAATAATTTATTCTGAGTGTAATGACAGATTTGTTCAATCTTAGATTACTGGCAAAAACCTATCTACAGAAATAGAAGGATCATATTTGGTTGGGGTTTTGATAGTACAAATGCAAGAACAAGCTGAAACAATTCTGAAGAAAATAATTTCTTCAGGCTTCTTAGAATTCTAAACATTACTACGAGATGCTCACAAATCTATAAATATGGTGTTCAATTGTTAGCTACACAATAAAAGACAATGGAAAAAAGACTTCTCCGTTCGAGGGCTGAGTGCAGGTTTTCTGTGGGGAATAAGAGCAATGGAGGAATTTCTGTCCCTAATACCTCTTCCCAGAAGTCACATTTGGGCATAAAATGCCAAATCAGATCCTGCTAGTTAGTCATCTATAACAGGATGGACCTCTGAGCAGTCTCTGAGGGGTAAGGTGTTCCTGAAAGAGCATTAGGAGCATATGGATACTGTTCATTCGGACTATCTGTCTGACTGGAGGCACTGTGGCTTATCCTACACCTCAAGATCTGATAAGGGGCACTTTGGACAGGACCATACAGACAAGGAAAGCAATGACACAGATCTGTGTGCAGCACAAAATTATATATGAGCTACAACAGGATCAAAATCTGTGTTTTATAAATATACCTACTATATATGCTGTTTATATCTCCTGTTTCATTTTTATTAAGCTTCAGTAAAATCTGAAATGAAAAAAATCTAACCAGTCTCAGCTACGTGAGGATGAAAAGAGCGAGTAATGGAGCTATGGTGTCCTGAAGTGGCAGGAGAGAAAGAAAAGAGGCATTCCAATTCACTAAACACTTACCAAACATCAGACTTTATAAACATGATTTCATTTAAACTATGTAAGTGGCTCCTAAAATAGATGGTCCTTTTTCTTTTACTGAGATGGAGTTTTACTCTTGTCGCCCAAGTTGGGGTGCAATGGCATGATCTCAGTTCACTGCAACCTCTGCCTCCTGGGTTCAAGTGATTCTCCTGCCTCAGCCTCCTGAGTAGCTGGGACTACAGGCGTGTGCCATTAAAACTGGCTAATTTTTTTGGTATTTTTTGAGATGGAGTTTTGCTCTTGTTGCCCACGCTGGAATGCAATGGCGTGATCTCAGCTCACTGCAACCTCTGCCTCCTGGGTTCAAGCCATTCTGTCTCAGCCTCCTGAGTAGCTAGGATTATAGGCATCCGCCAGCACGCCCGGCTAATTTTGCATTTTTTACTAGAGACAGTGTTTCTCCATGTTGGCCAGGCTGGTCTCGAACCCCTGACCTCAGGTGATCTGACCACGTTGGCCTCCCAAAGTGCTGGGATTACAGGCGTGAGCCACCACGTCCAGCCTTTTTTGTATTTTTTAATAGAGATGAGTTTCACCATTTTGGCCAGGTTAGTCTTGAACTCCTGACCTCAGGTGCTCTGCCTGCCTCAGCCTAGATGGTCTTTTTCTCATCTTACAGGAAACCAGACCATATAAATAAATTACTTGTAGTAATACAGCTAGAGTGGAGGACAGAATCATGGTTCAAACTCAGGTTTGACATCACTGTACATAATTGCCACAGAGGCAAGAAAGAGCCCTGCAGAGTGGGATGAAACTTAGAACCTGGAAACTGAAGCAAGCTCTGGAAGGTTCTCTCTCCTGTTAGAATTATTAAAATAAGCTTGTCTTCCCTGTGACCATGTACCATCTTCTGGTATGATTATTTAAAGATGTAATTCCTTTATATCTGTGAAGAAGATATCAAGACTAAATCTCCTTTCTCCCCAGGGTACACACAGAGTGTGAAGGGTCAATAAAAGAAATACACGCCGGCCGGGCGCGGTGGCTCAAGCCTGTAATCCCAGCACTTTGGGAGGCCGAGGCGGGTGGATCATGAGGTCAACAGATCGAGACCACCCTGGTCAACATGGTGAAACCCCGTCTCTACTAAAAATACAAAAAATTAGCTGGGCATGGTGGTGTGTGCCTGTAATCCCAGCTACTCAGGAGGCTGAGGCAGGAGAATTG
>NW_016107391.1:10792268-10812416 GCF_001604975.1 Cebus imitator | reverse complement strand
AAATACACGCCATATTTAGAATGCTACATGTGCAGCTAACATGAAATGGCATCTGCATGCGCACTGCCCAGGCTATCCAAAAAAAGAAATGCTTCAGTCTGAATGATGAAAACATGTAAATGAACAAGAAAAATTCAGTTTTTTTCACATCATGAGATTCTGTGTAAGTAAAAATCCATAACAGTATAGGTTATTTTAAATCCTAATTTTAAAAAAGGTAATATTCTATTACTAAAAAAAAAAAAAAAAAAAAAAATAAATAAATATAAATAAAAAAAAAAAAAAAAAAAAAAAGCATTAACCTAAATAATTTTTTTCCTAATCTTATGATGGGTTAAAAGCTATTTCTTTCCTTTTTGTTGAGACAGGGTCTTGCTCTGTTATCCAGACTGGAGTGCAGTGGTGTGATCACAGCTCACTGCAACCTCTGCTTCCTGGGCTCAAGCGATCCTCTCACCTCAGCCTCCTGGGTATCTGGGACTACAGACACACCACCATGCTTAATTTTTAAATCGTTTGTAGAGACAGGGTCTCATCATGTTCCCCTGGCTGGTCTCAACTCCTGGGCTCAAGTGATCTGCCCACCTCAGCTTCCCAAAATGCTGGTATTATAAGCAAGAGCCACTGTGCTCGGCCTGAAGACAATCTCTTACAGAAACTTTTATTTGCAAACACTCCATAGAAATGTCCAAATATAGGAAATTGGAATAACACCACCAAGAATTTGCACCAAAACTATGGCTTCTGCCTTCATTCTTATCCATGCTTGCCCCTCTGTTAAACAAGTTTAGGACCACACTTTGAATAGTGGAGTCCCAGTTACATGATGCATAATACCTAAAAAGCATATGAATAATGCAATACAAAACATCAAAGTTCAAAAAGCATTAGGAGTTATGCTTTTGTTAATGATTTATAATTACTGCTATATACTGAAAAGCAAAATATGTGCTATAAAGTGTTATTTAGTCTAACAAGAACTAGTTTGAAATGTTTTGTCTTACCTTTGTGAGGGGAACCTTGAGGAGATGCAGGAGGACTAGAATGTAAAGATGATGCCACAGAAATAGTGTCTTCTGTATGCTTCTTACCACTCATTTCTTCAGTTGTTCCTAAAACTTTCTGAGGTAAACTTGTACCTAAAAATAAAACCAAAGATGCAAATAAGCAATAGTTCATAATTAAAATGTCTATAGTTGCCTAAATCACTACATAACTAAAGCTATGATACACAATGGGTAGTGCAGTCAACTGAAATGTATAAATGACAAACAGACTAAATGACTGGGTAATGGCATACAGAGATTCTCACCTCTAGGTTACTTGTTCAAATTCAGCTGGTCTGCATGAACCAGATTTTATTAGTTTGTCTGTGCTTTGTGGTATAAGGGAAATCAATTTAACAGTCTGAGTGCTGTGCCCCACCTCCCACAACTGACAAAGTGATTTGAAATCTTCAAAGAGAAGGCATGGATTCAAACTCTTCCCTCCCCTCTAGAGGTGGCCTCTCCAAGTCAGGGCGAGGCATGTGGCAGAGGCAGAGGCAGAGGCAGTGTGGGGATGTTGGCACTGTCACTACCTGTGGTGCATCTGTGCTGTGGGTATACAGAAGAGGCTGCAGGGCTGCCAGTCCAGCCCTTTTCAAGAGCACTAAATTCACACTACGGGAGAGAAGTAAACAACAGAAAGAATCATGAATGTATAGAAAGATAGTCTGTAGCACAGTGGAAAGATTCCTTAAAGCTCTATCATTACCCTTGTCTAAAGGCTGGTCCTGTTTAGTTTACCTCAAACTTAGCAATGGTTTCAATATATTGATGTTTTTACATTCACCTTCTCTAAGAAACATCAAAGAGCTATTGGTACTGTTCTTAAAACATAAAGTAAGCAAACTGTGATGAGGATTTGATATAGTAAGAAGCAGCCACTGGCCAATGAAAAAATTTAGATCACAGTATACTCACACTACCCTTCATTAAATGTAATATAAACATATTTATCATATAAACAGCTACATTATAATAAAAAATGAAGAAAGCTATATGGGGCTGGGCGCAGTGGCTCACGCCTGTAATCCCAACACTTTGGGAGGCCAAGGCAGTGGATCACCTTAAGTCAGGAGTTTGAGACCAGCCTGGCCAGCATGGCA
This sequence comes from Cebus imitator, assembly GCF_001604975.1. Taxonomy (NCBI): domain Eukaryota; kingdom Metazoa; phylum Chordata; class Mammalia; order Primates; family Cebidae; genus Cebus; species Cebus imitator. The sequence goes on along the minus strand of NW_016107391.1, from coordinate 10,810,267 downwards.
AAACCCCATCTCTACTGAAATACACAAATTAGCTGGATATGGTGGCACATGGTACAAACCTGTAATCCCAGCTACTCAGGAGGCTGAGGCAGAAAATTGCTTGAACCTGAAAAACGGAGGTTGCAGTGAGCCAAGACTGTGCCACTGTACTCCAGCCTGGTGACACAGAGAGACTCTGTCTCAAAAAATAAAATAAAAGAAAGAAAGCAAGCTACATGGTACAAGTAACACTGCCTCTCAAATGGTGATACTCAAGTAAAAAAACCAGAGCTAACTTGTCCCTCTCTCACTCCTACCAACAAATTTACCAACTTCACTAATTCTTCTTCTAATTCTCTCTTCATTTCCATAGACACCAAACTAGTCCAGGCCCTGGGCAATTTCTAGTTAACTGTTAGACTAGTTTTCCATCTGAGCTGTCTCCTCCAGTCTTGCTGTGCCTTCTACAGTCCTTCTCAAACATAGTTTGAACTCCCTTGTTCAAGTCTCTTCAATGGCTTCTCACTGATAACTTTCCTTTAGCATGGCACATTGTAATTTCAGCATACCTGCCTTCATCCTCTGCATCTTAGAAGCTGTTTAGTACAGTGGTTAAAAGCAAAGATTTAAAGTCAGTCAGGATTCTTTTAGCTTCTATGCTTCCTTTGTACAATGAGGGTAAAAACACCACTTATCTTGTGGCATTATTATGAAGAATGATAAAGTTAGTAAAGTACTTTGAACCATGCCTGGCACTCAGTAAGTGGTCTCCCAAGTATTAGCTTTAATTATTATTGTCTGTCATCACTGGATATAATTTCCACTCAGAGTCAGCAAAGTGTTTGTGTTTTCTTGCACATACCAAGCTGTTTCCTCTGCCTGAAGCAACTTCTCTGGAACTTTTGCCTAATTATCTTCTTCACCAATCTTTCAGACTGCTTACATGTATGTTATTTCCAAAAAGCCTTCTTCTGAAACCCTGTCTTACCTCTAAGTTAAAAGCTCTTGTTTTGTTCTTTTATATGTTCTACATATACCTCTGGCATAACAAGAAGACAGATTATACTGAAGTTATCTGTGTGAGTGTCCACATCACCCGACTGAAATCTGGCAGAGGAGGGAGTATTTCTTATTCAACTTTGTATCTCAAACAATAAATTAAATAAAGTTCTTCTAAACATATACTACATATAATGCATGACCTAAGTAATAATGCTAGGAAGCAAATCTAACCTAGCTTCTCATCAAAAAGCTAAAAAAATGATACTGTTAACACAACAAATAAAAGTAATATGGATAATTACTGCCTGGCCTAAAAGAAAGAAAAAGTGTGGTCTATACTTTATAAATACGACATTCTCTTGTTTCCTAATTAGGTTTTCAGAAGGGGTCATTAATGACAAAAACATCATATAGCCATTTTTGGAATAAGCAACTTCATTTCCACAGTTTTTTTTTGTTTGTTTGTTTTTTTGAGACGGAGTCTCGCCCTGTTGCCCAAGCTGGAGTGCAATGGTGCAATTTCGGCTCACTGCAACCTCCACCTCCTGGGTTTAAACGATTCTCCTGCCTCAGCCTCCCAAGTAGCTGGAATTATAGATGCCTGTCATCACACCCAGCTATCTTTTGTATTTGTAGTAGAGATGAGGTTTCACCATGTTGGTCACACTGGTCTCAAACTCCTGACCTCGTGATCTGCCCGCCTTGGCCTCCCAAAGTGCTGGGATTACAGGTGTGAGCCACCATACTCAGCCATTTCCACAGGTTTTTATAGATTTTGTCTGTATTAGATATTTCATTAAATACACCTTTGAATGCAGTAAGCCCTTGGTACCCAAAATGTATTGCTGTAAATCTTCTACTGATCAACAGATTTCAGCATTACAGGAAATCCAATGTTGGCATTTAAAACATATATGCTGTCAGCAAACATCTATAGGCAAAATGAAACATTTTTTGATTCATGAAGTGATTGTATTACACAATCTACAACAGCTTATCTCCTGAACATCTGTAATTATTTTTCATTCTAACTCCCCTGAAAATTTCAGTTAAATGCATGTAATATTAATGGTGTATACTCACTCAATGCAGGGTCTTTTGTTTGTCCCTTCTTCCTGATGGGGTGCAAATTAACAGCTGGCACCTGAAGCACCTGGCTTACTCTGTGGGGTTGATGCAAGTGGACTTTAGTTGTTTGGCCAGCTGATCTCAAAGGCACTGGAGACATTTCAGATGATTTGGCTGATTTTTTCTCACTTAAATTCTTAGTCACTAATAGGAAAGAGTAAGAAATAAGTAACTGCATGTTTTTAGGCAAGGTTATCACCACTGGCAATAATAAATAGTTACTTTCACAAACAGATGGAAAAACATTCCATGCTCATGGTTAGGGAGAATTATTATCATGAAAATGTCCATACTGCCCAAAGCAATCTATAGATTCAGTGCTATCTCCATCAAGCTACCAATGACCTTCTTCACAGAACTGGAAAAAAACACTTTAAACTTCTTATGGAATTACAAGCCCCCATAGCCAAGACAATCCTAAACAAAAAGAACAAAGCCAGAGGCATCACACTGCTGGACTTCAAACTATACTACAAGGCTACAGTAATCAAAACAGCATGGTACTGATACCAAAACAGAGACATAGACCAATGGAACAGAACAGAGGCCCCAGAAGCAACTCTACACATCTACAACCATCTGATCTTTGACAAGCCTCACAAAAACAAGCAATGGGGAAAGGACTCCATGTTTAATAAATGGTGTTGTGAAAACTGGCTAGCAATGTGCAGAAAGTAGAAAGTGGACCCCTTCCTGACACCTTACACTAAAATTAACTCCAGATGGATTAAAGATTTAAACATAAAACCTAACATCATAAAAACACCAGAAGAAAACGTAGGCAAAACGTAGGACATAGGCATAGGCAAGGATTTCATGACTGAAAAAGCAATGGCAACAAAAGCCAAGACAGACAAATGGAATCTAATTAAAATTCAGAGCTTCTGTACAGCAAAAGAAACCATCATTAGAGCAAACTGGCAGCCAACAGAATGGGAAAAAATTTTTGCAATCTACCCATCTGACAAAGGGCTAATATCCAGAATCTACAAAGAACTAAAACTGATTTACAAGAAAAAAACAACTCCATTCAAAAGTGGGCAAAGGATAGAACAGACAATTTTCAAAAGAAGACATATATGAGGCCAAAAAACATAAGAAAAAATGTTTATCATCACTGGTCATTAGAGAAATGCAAATCAAAATCACAATGAGGTACCATCTCATGCCAGTTAGAATGGCAATCATTAAAAAATCTGGAGACAGGTGCTGGAGAGGATGTGGAGAAATAGGAACACTCCTACACAGCTGGTAGGAGTGTAAATTAGTGGAAGACAGTGTGGTGATTTCTCAAGGATCTAGAAATAGAAATTCCATTTGACCCAGCAATCCCACTACTGGGTATATACCCAAAGAATTATAAATTGTTCTACTATAAAGACACATGCACATGTATGTTCACTGCAGCCCTGTATACAATAACAAAGACGTGGAACCAGCCCAAATGCCCATCAATGATAGACTGGACAAAGAAAATATGGTACATATATACCATGGAAGACTTTGCAGCCATAAAAAACAATGACTTCGTGTCCTTTGCAGGGACGAATCTGGAAGCCATCATTCTCAGCAAACTGACACAAGAACAGAAAACCAAACACCATGTTCTCACTCATAGGTGGGTGTTGAACAATGAAAACACATGGACTCAGAGAGAGGTGCAACACACACTGGGGGCAGTTGGGGGGGTAGGGGAGGGGCAGTGGGGAATGGGGAGAGTGGGGAGGGATAACACAGGGAGAAATGCTGGATATAGTATACACCTAAAGTAAAATTTTTTTTTTTAAATGGTTACTTTAAAAGCATCTATTTTTAGCACAAAAAATAAAATAGATTTTCTTAAGAGGAATTTCATTTAAGTACTATAAAATGTTATCTCTATTGCTTGGTGGGTCAGATAAAAGTTCTTTCTAAAATTGTTGTAGAATAAGTTGTTAATTTTATCTCCTAAATAATTCCTTTTTTTGTTTGTTTGTTCTTTTGAGATGAAGTTTTGCTCTTGTCACCCAGGCTGAAGTGCAATGGCATGATTTCAGGTCACTGCAACCTCCAGGTTCAAGCAATTCTCCTGCCTCAGCCTCTCAGTAAGTTGGGATTACAGGCAGCTGCCACAATGCCCGGCTATTTCTATATTTTTAGTAGAGACGGGGCTTCACCACATTGGCCAGGCTGTTCTCGAACTGCCGACCTCAGGTGATCCACTCCCCTCAGCTTCCCAAGTGCTGGGATTACAGGTGTGAGCTACTGCACCTTGCCCTAAATAATTTTTGAATCCATGAACTTAATTAGCTCCATCATTACTCTGCAAGATTAAGTTAACATTCTCTTATCTTTACTACTGAAATACTTTTCTTTTTTTCCCGCCCCCCTGAGATGGAGTCTCACTCTGTTGCCCAGGATGGAGCACAGTGGTGTGATCTTGGCTCGCTGCAACCTCCACCTTCCGTGTTTCAAGCAATTCTCTGCCTCAGCCTCCGACTAGCTGGGATGACAAGCGCCTGCCATCATGCTAGGGTAAATTTTTTCTTGTATTTTTGGTAGAAACTTGGTTTCACCATCTTGGCCAGGCTGGTCTTGAACTCCTGACCTCAGGTGATCCACCCGCCTCGGTTTCCCAAAGTGCTGGGATTACAGGCGTGAGCCACCGCTGCAGGCCAATTCCAGCATGCCTGCAAGGCATTTTTCACAGAACAGAAGAGTGACTCTTCCAAAATGAATATTTGATCTTACACTTTCCTTGTCCTTCTGCACAAACCTTAATTTATCCCTGCTTTTAGAATAAAGACCCAAATCCTTAAAACAAGCTCTATATGACCCTGCATGATTTAGCATCAGCCTGCCTCCTTGACTGGCTTACCTTTCCTCTCACCAGTCTCATACTCTCAATAGGCTTTAACCTCTCTGTTCCTCTCATTAGGTTTTAACCTACTTCAAAGTAAGAACTATGTATTTTGTTCATTACTACATCCTTATGTGCCAGTAACTGACTGAAAACAGATGTTTAATAGGTATCTGTTCAATCAATAAGTCACCTCAACAGCTACAACACAAGAAAACCAGAGATAGAGTTTTCTAAATCCATAGGTTTTCTGAAAATCAATGTGAGAATTAAAAAACTGAGAACCCTGACTTATAAAAGCTGTCTCCTCATATAAAACCAATACTATAGTCCAAAGGGAAGAAATTCTTCCATCAGGCAGTACTTTTAATCCTTAGGTTATCCAGATGGTTTCAATGCAGGTGCAGCCTCAGGACTTCATAAAGTATTTGTTTTAAACATCAAGGTAAAAGCAAAAATAGATGTTTAAACTCTCTCAACACAGCTATAATAGCTATTATGCTTTTATTATGACAGCCTAGACAATATTTGGGATGATAAGAATCAGAGATTATCTTAGAAAGTCAAAACACAGGGACCTCCCAGGCAAAAATATGCAGGGGCTCATCAACTAATTGAATAAAATAGGTTGTCATCCAGAGTCATGAAATACTTTCTTTCCTCTCTCATTGACTGGTCAATGTTAATCAATGACATCTTATTTTAATAACTGCTACAATACAAAGAAAAAAACCTGAGACTACTTTAAAAATAAAAGAGTTCACAGATGAATGCAAGAAACCACATATATTCTAATTAATTAGGAAGAGCCAAATTCTATAATGCTTAGAAATCAACTATTGTTTGGCCTTGGGATAGTGACTATTTAAACATTTAAAAATGAATTATGCATTATAAAGATGCTCAAACCAAATTAGGGAATATGCATTGAACTAAATGTTCAAATCTAGTTTAAGAAAGAAAGGCCTAAAGATTTTCTTATTTCATATAGATATTAAATATGTAGCATGGGACATCATTTAGTGTTACGAGAAAAGACAGACACAACTCTGGGGTAAGTGTAGGAAGAGGAAGGCATGCAGATGTATATAAACTGTTTAATAATCATAAGATGATTAAGTTTATATCAAATTACCTGGGAAAATATGACTTTGATGATGACTCAAAGCAAGGCCAGAAGGCTTTAATAAGTATGCACATGGCTTTGAACTTTAAAACATGAAAAAATGATAAAGGCACTAAACACTCTTTCAGCCTTTACCTTTAACATGTGCCATTTAACATGTAGCAGCCAGAATGTAGAATGCTGTTAGCTTTTAAAAATTTCTTTCTCCAAATTTAGTAACTTTGATGTACAAAGAATCACAGAAATAAAATATACTTCAACCCTTGCCAAAGTTTTACATTTGAGAAAACAGAGACCAAAGATGAAAAGAACCTTACTCAAACGGTAATCAATGAAACTCAAACTCTGCCTCTATCCTTTAGTAGGTATTCTTTCCATCATACTCCAAATCTTTTCTTATATGTAGGAGCATTCAAGATACTGATTTGATTATGACACTTATTAAATGGCTCCTTATCCTTATTTTAAAATTGTCAAAACTAAATTTTTAAAAATCAATATTTGTTCTATTTCCAGTTCCTGTTTTCTATTCTTTCTTTCGACAAACTTTTAAAAATTACTATGCAAATACCATATCATTTATCAATCTTAGGGTCAATCCATGATGAATACTACCCCTTGTCAATTAGGAACTTAGAAATAAAATTCCATTGCAATTTTTATGGGCGTAACATTTAACCCAGTGTGTGTGTGTGTGTGTGTGTGTGTGTATTTATATTATTTGTGTGTGTGTGTGTGTGTGTGTGTGTGTGTGTGTGTGTGTGTATTTATATTATTTGTTAGAGACTGGGTCTCACTTGATTGCCCAGGCTGGAGAGCAGTGGCACAGTCCTAGGTCACTGAAGCCTCAAACTCTTGGGCTCAAGTGACCTGCTTCCCTCAGCCTCCTAAGTTGCTAGGACTACCACACTTGGCTAATTTTAATTTTTTCCTTCGTAGAGATGGAGTCTCCTTGAGTTGTCCAGGCTGGCCTCAAGTGATCCTCCTGCCTAGGCCTCCAGGTGTGACCCACCACGCCTGGCCTGAACCTACAATTTAACTTAAGAAGTACAATTATTTTGTTACAACAGTTTGTATTTCATTATCTTTGATTTCTGCTCTTAGAACTCATAATTTCTTTGATCCAGAGATATATGCATTCTCTTGCTTGTATTTAATTTGAAAAATCAGTATTGAGAACATGATCTTTTTCATCAAATTTTCTAAAGATTACTAATATCGGATTGTGTCTGATTTTTCTTGTTTTACCTTACTACTGGCACTTGTAAGGTACTTATCACTGGTGTTTTAATCAAATTTCTTATATTTTCTAGTTGGTAAATATTATTCTTGAAATAAAAAGAGGTAAAAATCCCACTTATGCTTACTTTTTATTTAGGGATAAATGTAAAAATGTTTTCAAACAGAAAGGCTCCTCTATAATGATCCAGTTTTTAAAAAACTTTACAAAGTTTTTTAAAGATCCACTTATTCTATTTTTTGCACAGTGTAGCCATCAGGAATGGACAGGATTCAGAAGGTGATTAATTTGATTACATGATGCTTAACGTATGCCAGTAATCTTTTGTGAGTGAAAGTTAATTTTCTTGGGACTTAAGCATAATTCTAGAGAAATAAGTTCTTATTTTGTTGTGCTCTTTAGTATCACATAAATGAAAACTTGTACTCACAGGTACCATATGCAGGCTCCCACTGTAATGACATCATCTGGAACTTCTCCTCATCTGTCTCTACATCCAGACTAGAAAGATACTGCTTCACCTTCCTTGCCATTTGGGCATCCTCATACAGCTTCTTGGCATTAAGGAGAGAGCTGCGGCGTGCCCTTTTTTTGTGAGCACCTCCCTGAACATCCAGCATGTTCGAATTTGTGCTTCCTTGACTCAGTGACCTGTAAGAAGATGAAAATCACAATAAGGGGCTGCAGACATGAGAATTAAGCATAGGAGATTGATGATTAAAAGATTTTGTTCTGTTAATGCTATTGCATGCTGATGTAAATGAGTTAAAAGATGAAGAGCATTAATGCAAAGTAATTCGGCACATATGGTGATGTTCTGAATTAAGAACAGGATTTGGCAAAGTACAGAATTCAAAAGAATAGGATAACAATGCCCCTCTGAGCGCCATATTCCATCAGGGCTGTGTTTGTGCCAATGCAACCCATGGCACAATAGTAACAAGAAAAAGCATTCCTCTACCCTGGAGGCTACCCACGCTTTGAGGATATGGGAAAATCCTGGACCAGGACAAGTCCATCCTCAGCCAGGTCTTTGAACCAGGGTTCTTCAGCAATGAGGGTTCTAATGCAGTTTTGCTTGCTGTTCTGCTTTGGACATGCTATTGCCACTACCATTATAGCAGGCTCACTCTGGGCATGTTAACCAATTTTACCAGGAACCATTATTTTGGCCAAACCTCAAAGAGAACTACCAATAACATATTAGCTGAAAATTAACAGCATTTATATGCAATTCTATATAGTCAGAAATCAGAATGCAGTAAAAACTCAATGCTTCCACTCACATAAGGAATGAGTAGGCAACATTTGGGTTCTAGAACTAAGGACGTGGACACCACTTTTGTAATGCCCATGAATGTGACAGAACTGCAAGCTGGGTAGAAATAACCACAATTCAAACAAGCTGCAGCTTCACCTGACTCTACTGTTTTATACAAACATTCTATAATGAGTGCACATCTAGAACCAATGGAAAACAGCAACTGCAATGATGTTTGTCTTTTCTAACAAGGCTAATACAAAATTCTTATACAATTTTTATTTAGATGGTATTTTATTTTGCCATTCCAAAATAATAAGGTTATCTATGGATTGTCTAAATTAAGCTTCATTTTTATATAAAAATATTCTAAATACAAAGACCACAGTGCTCATATATCTAGTTTAAAACAGAACCGAAAATCCTAATGCTTTCATTGTAAATTAAGTGAAATATAGTTCAAAAAGTGTTATGTTTTTTCTTTCACATTTTAAGATCTTTCAAATAGAAGCACATGTAACACTCAATGGGAACTTTTAATTACTATTGGCCAGGCAGAAACTATGACATGATGTTATTCACACATGCAGAAACCTCAAAATTTGCACAATGGCTTAAAAGAAAATTCAATGACATTAGTGAAATACCCTTTTAACCTCCAGGGACCAAATGATTATACAGAAGTAGTAAATCTGACAACTTCAAGAACATTACCAAAGCAAGTGACAAGAGAAAACTAGCTCCAATTATTTCCAAAGCCAGCCTGGGAGCCCAGAACCAGCAGCTTTTGGTTCTTTTGTATTTTTTCAAAGAAATGATGCATTACCAACACACTGGATGGCACAGAGGGCAGTGTTGTATGGGGGAAGAGGGTTCTGGAAAGCAAAATCCAGGAACTAATGATTCTAAAAACATTTCAGAAGATTCACATTTTGAATATAAAGAAATTTTAGGAATACCTAAACCAATTTACTTCGCTTTTATTTTCCTTTTTATGTGAATCAATAAAAATACTGATTTTTAAAAACTCAGTTTTGACACTGTGATAAAAACCCATAAACAAGTCTATAAGAACTCCTTCAATAAGCATAAAGTAGTATGCTTATTGAAGGTGTTTTACTTTATGGTAACAGTATCCTATTACCATAAAGTGGTAATAGGATACTGCAGTGATTTTCCTTAGTAGTAGATAAAATAACAATGTGCCCAACAATTGATGATGTCTTCAATTCAAAGAAAGGCAGTAAAATCAAGTTGCAGCTATTTAGGACCAAATTTTAACATAAATATTTAACGATTTTATCTTTGTTAATATCAAAAAAAAGTGGGTTTTGACATATGTAGGAGATACAAAATTCTAATAAATAACATTGTGATAAATGACCATAAAATGTTTTCTAAACTACTTTGAAAACAGAAAATGCTCTGATATAAAATACATATATCTAATGTTCACAGGCATCATACAATGCAACCCTATAGCTGAATCAACAGTGAAACATGTTAACATAACTCATTCAACAAACACACCCAATGCCCACTAAAAGATATTGTCCAAATATTCTTCTTTATAGTAGTAATGCTAGGTGTCAATTTCTATTTTCAGTGAGAAGAACCAAAATAGACCAAGATATAAATTTATGATCCAGAAGAAAATACATGGGAAACACACAGAGAAGGGAGGAAAAATAGAAGGAAAGTCAAGTTCACCAAGCATTAACAGAAAACAAGACCACAAATGAGACAAGACTTGAGTAAAGGAGGTGGCTCACAAAAAAATTCTTCTTACATGTAATAAAAGCTTCTAACTTCATGGTTCACTACAAGTCTTAAAATAATAAAATTCTTCTTATGCAATCCCTTCATCCATAAAAGACATCTCTTTCTTTATCTAAAAATGAAAGGACTAGGTAGATGATTTATAAGACCTTTAACATTCTATGACTCTAAATAGACACTTGGCTATGTATAAGCGCAGACCTAAATCTACTTTAATAAGAGATAGTGACAGTTTCTGATTCTATCACAACTTTAAAGATAAGGGAGTTTTCAATAAAAACTGGTAAAAAATTTCAAACAAAATTCAATCAATGCTGGAAGTATCATGGCATTAGCGGGTCTGAGAAAATAAAATCATCTTCTAGTTCAATTTTATAGTACAGCTTGGATAAGGGCTTCCTCTTTTTGGAAAACTGATGGAAAATGCAACCTTCATAAACAGATGTTTCATTCATTTTTGTACACTTACATATTTACTTTTATAAAATGTGGCATTTAAATAAAAGAAAGTGGTGTGAACTCTATCTAGAATCAGACTATCTAGGTTTGGAGCCACCATTAATGAACTCTAAAATTTTAGGCAACTCAACCTTTCCCATCCACACTATGTAAAGAACAGTACGTCCTTATAAGGTAATAGCAGAATTAAGATAATTGGTTTAGAGTGTTTAGAACAATGTATGCACATAGCAGGTACACAACAAATATTCACTATCACTGTCATCATCTAACTGACCTAGCTCAATTAAAATCTAAAAAGGACTTACAGGACATCAACAGTGGAAAAGCAAAGGAAAAACAGCTAGTTCTATCACTACTTTCACCTTGTTAGAAAAAGGCGTTTGTCAGGAATGTAGGCTGACAGGGTTAATAGAATGCATGCTATTTTATGTGCGTGCATTAATGAAAAGGATGCAGTATATGTTAAGAGTTGCACAACCTTCATTCCAGTTGCGTCCATGTCTACACTTACCCCAGACTCCGCCACCTCTTCTTCCTGTAAGCAAGAGCCACAAACATTGAAGCATGTGTTTGAATAGGAAAGCACAGAAAAAAGACAACAGTTGAAAGTCAGAGAAACTATGCAGACAGAAAATAACAGAAAAAATTTATCAGGAAAAAATTATAGCTTAACAGTAAAATGACTTTAATGGAAGGCAGGAGGGTAAGATGAGTTATGTATATACTGAAGGTCAAAAAAGCTCCAAAATACTTTCTAAAAATATGCATTAGACCAATTATATTTTAAATACCTAATTCATCTAGAAGCTCATATAAATAAAAAGCTTAAGGAAAAACATTTACTTACTTATAACATAAATTTTGAATTCAAAGCTTTTATTGAAAAAGACCTTAGAGGGGCCAGGCGTGGTGGCTCAAGCCTGTAATCCCAGCACTTTGGGAGGCCAAGGCGGGTGGATCACGAGGTCAAGAGATCGAGACCAACCTGGCAAACATGGTGAAACCGCGTCTCTAATAAAAATACAAAATTAGCTGGGCATGGTGGCATGAGCCTGTAGTCCCAGCTACTCGGGAGGCTGAGGCAGAAGAATTGCTTGAACCTGGGAGACAGAGGTTGCAGTGAGCCAAGATTGTGTCACTACACTCCAGCCTGGCACCTGGCAACAGAGTGAGACTCTGTCAAACAAAAAAAGAACAAAGAAAAAGACCTTAAAGGAATAGAATTTTTTTTGATATGGAGTCTTGCTCTGTCACCCAGGTTGGAGTACAGTGGTGTGATCTCAGCTCAATGCAACCTCCACTTCCTGGGTTCAAACGATTCTCCTGCCTCAGCCTCCTGAATAGCTGGGATTACAGGCACACGCCACCATGCCTGGCTAATTTTTCTATTTTTTTAGTAGAGACGGGGTTTCACCATGTTAGTCAGGCTAGTCTTGTACTTCTGACCTCATGATCTGCCTGCGCTGGCCTCCCAAAGTGCTGGGATTACAGGCGTGAGCCACAGCACCCAGTCAGAATTTTTGAACATCTTTTTGACAAGACTTTTGGGCCACTCATTTAAATGATAACATTACAAGGGACATAAAAACATAAAATTTCATTTTTAAGTGCAGATATTTCTCTGACAAGGTATCTTGTAAGACATGCTGACTAGCAAAAACAACTTAAAATCTAAGTAAAAACATCATTGAAGTCTTTATAATACTATATATCTTTACATTCTTATTTGATTGACTAAAGAATCTATTTTTTATGTCTGCAAATTGATTACTGTTAAAAGGGGTTGCTTTGTCTAAATTAGATATTCATACACCACCGAAATGGACATTGATTGTTTAAAAAAAGGTATTACATTTAGTACTGGCTGACAAAACTGATTCAGGAAAAATTCAGTCCAATCTTTAATACAGATGTTTTTATTTTCCCCCAATACCCTATTCTATTTAATCCAGGCCATTCCCAAGAAAACAGCCATGTTTATTAATTTCCTTATCAGTTTTTCTCCTTTGCTCATCACTGAAGTATGGCTAGCACTTAATATATTATAAACTGGTCTGGCAGGGTCACAAATTCTTCATGTCTTCAGGAACCAGGATGTTAACATGTATGAGTAAACAGAGGTCCATATAAGACAACAGGAACTGGTAGGGCCACTGTACAAGGACATGCAATAAAAAACAAACCCTTTTTTGCTTTGGTACCTAGTTCTTACTATTTTCTGCTTCCACACTGTTAAGCAATGACATCTTTCATTACTTGTAGTGATTCTCAAGGTGCAGAAGTGGGATACGCAGGAAAGAGGAATCTGGCACACCCCCCCTTCCTTCCATACTTTGCAGATCTCTAAACCAAAGAAACCATCAAATCAACTACTTGCAAAAACAAAGACGCCTAGGCCTGGTGTGGTGGCTCAGCCTGTAATCCAGCACTTTGGCAGGCTGAGGGGTAAACTGCTTGAGTCCAGGAGTTCGAGACCAGCCTGGGCAACATAGCGAAGCCCTGTCTCTACCAAAAAATAAACATAAAAAAGTTAGCTGGACTGGTGGCACGTATCTGTAGCCCCAGCTACTTGGGAGGCTGAGGTGGGAGAATCACCTGAACTTAGGAGGTTCAGTCTGCAGTGAGCCGAGATAGCGCCACTGCACTTCAGCCTGGGCATCTGGAGTAAGACCCTGTCTCAAAAACAAAAACCCCTAAACAACAATTTAAACAAAACAAATTAAAAAACCCAGTGTACCACTGGTTCTATTGCGTTATGAAAGTTCCAACTCTGGTTTTTAAAGTATTGTGTTGGTGTAAAAGTAATTGCAATTTTTGTCATTAAAAGTAATGGCAAAAATCACAAATACTTTTGCACAAATCTAATCTCAAGTATTTTTTGTTTCCTTAGCACACTGTATTTTTTTAAGCCATAAAAATTGTGTCGGCCTCTGTAAATTATTTCATTTTTAATGTCCTTGTGAACAGAAGCTATACACATAGGCCAAAAAAGAAATCAGATCAAAAATTAAAACTACAATGTCTATTTACACCCTGAAAATTGTAAAAATTACTAGTAACAGCTTAACAACATACTTTGTTTCAACTTTACGTAAGCTGAGAAAGCCTTTGTTATTACATTAAAAATGAACCTTAAAAAGCATTCTTAAAAGATCAGGTTAATACAGAACACAATAAAATTTTCATTTTTAGTAAAGATGAAATATGATTAAATTTGCACTTTCTAAATTCTGTTCATTTGTATGTAATAAAAACTTATATACAAATGAAACAGTATCATAATTTGAGAAAAGGAAAAATGGTTTAAAGGAATGAAGTATGAATTAAACAGAAATAGAACATTAAAAATATTCAGTAAAAATAAAATACATCGGCAGACTAATACTTTACAAATTAGGTTAGAAACAAGATGAAAACATGAAGATTATAAGCAGTTTTCTTGTATTTGTTTGCTGATGTTTTAAATAAAATACAGAACTATCCATATATAAATATTTGCAAATTATGTAAAAACTGCTCTTTCATTCAATTTCTTAATATGTAAAAAGAAAGGTAATACCACCTACCTGTTATGGTTATTATGATACATGAGTACATGAAACTGACATATGTAAAGTACTTTGTACAGTATGCAACAAATGGTAGAGTAATAAGTATGTATGATCAATAAATGATAAACTTTATTATTATTATGTCATCCTTGATGCCACTCTGCAACACTTTTACATATTTCAATGTCATACCTCTGTCGAAACATCATGGCTGGGTCCATGTTAGCAGAAGTCATTCGAACAACTTGGCGGATTTCCTTGGAAATCATTCTTAACTTCTCAAAGTTTACTAAACCATCTACTTTGGAGTCATTTCCTATAGAATGAAAATAAATTTTTAAGTTCAAAATTAAATTATGTACATAAAAGTAGCAAAAGTCAAGCTGGTATTCTTAAAGGGCACAAAGAAGGACCTTCTTTATCATAGTGCCAATTTTGTTTTTAAGAACTGATATACCCATAGATGGTTCAACCCTGCTCTTTGGGAGTGAGCTACTAGGAGATATTGTGTTCTGTATAAAAGTAACAGTTATGAATAAAGTCAAGTGATAAACTGTGCACGGCCTCTAAAACCAGTTTCACGGGCTGGGGGCACAATGGCTCCCATCTGTAATCCCAGCACTTTGGAAGGCCAAGGAAGGAGGACTGCCTGAGCTCAGGAGTTTGAGGCTGCAGTGAGCCTTGAATGTGCCACTGCACTTCAACCTGGACAACAGAGTAACATCTCAACTCAAAAAAACCCCACGAAAACAAAACAAAACAAAACAAAAACCCAAACAAAGGACAACCTGACCGTTTACAGCACTGTCTTCTCACACTTTTCTATAACACAGCATCACACCATTTATCTCCCAGGGTAGACCCTGAGGTCTGTCAAAATCCAATGCCCTGAAGGCAAGACTGAGGAATATATGGTAAACAGTACCTATACACTGGACACAAGAATTGTTCAGGGTCTCAACACAAGTTGGAAACAAAATAATCATGATGAACACTCTCAAGTTACATAAACATATTTCAAGGAGCAGGTCACAAAAACATATTTGAAGCCTATAATATCTCCTTATAAAAAATGAGTGATAACAAAAGAGGCAGTAAGACTACATAATTAGAACAATACTTCTGCTGAGACTGGAAAAGTTGGACAAAAGTAGAAGAAAAAATGCAGAGAAGCAAGTTTAGCATTTCCCAGTGCTTGCCCCTAGGTGTATCTGATTTCAGAAAAGGATAATGAGCTGAAAAACCAAGTACAGACACCCTGCCTTTTGAGATAAAAGGAAAAGCAACTTAAGTCCATGTAAACCTCCAATGTTTGGTTGGGATTCTGAGGGACTATATCCTGAGACCAAGGATAAACTGAATGTAGACTGGGATAAAAGTCTTTTGTTAAATTATGTCAAAATGGATTAATGTGATTTTGAAATTCTAGCACCTCTAACTGCCTGCCAGAAGCAAGCTTTAATCCTCTCTGTAATCTCACTTTTCAATCATAACCAGGCACATCAGGAGAAAACATAACATAACTAAAATGAAAGAGAAAAAAAGAAAACAGAGTAAGACTCAAATGGGACCCAGATTATGGAATTATTAGAGACAGACTTTAAAATAACTATGTTGAATATATTCAAAGATATGAAAAACAATGAGAACTTTGAAAAAAGAACATGAAACCAAAAAAAAGGAAGCTGTAAAAAAAAAAACAAAACTGGAATTACGATGTCAGTAATGAATTTAACAGAAGATGAGAGACATAACCAAATGGAGAATAAAAGATACAATTACTAAGAATTTTCCAAAACTGATTAAAATATAAAACCATAGGTTTCGAGTTTCCTATAAACACCAATCAGAATAAGAAACAAAAAACAAAACCACACACTTAAGTCATATTAAACAAAACTAGAAAAAAGTTAAGAAAAAACAAAATCATAATAGGCGGTATCAAACGCAGATTATGGTTAAAGCAACAGCAAATAAAAATGTAAGCTAACTTTTCAACATTAATAGTGGAAGGCACAGGGCACTGAAATCTCATTTCCAAGTATTCAAAGAAGGTAGCTGCCAACTAAAAATCCTCTGAAAACGAAGTTAAAGGCATTTTCAGATAAAAATTAAGAGATATTCATTACCAGCAAACCTGCACTTAATGAGAACACTAAACAGTGTTCTATAAGGCAAAAAAACAATGCCCAGTGATATGGAAGCTCTGATATGCAAGAATGAATAAAAAATAGTAACAACAATAAAAGTAAATATACAGGCAAGGTTAAATAAATACTGGCTTTATTAAGCAACAATAGTATCTTGTGCGAGTTAAAAGCACAGTAACAACTGCATGAACATCAGGAGATTAGCAAATGGAATTTAAGTGGTCTAAGTTCCCTGCATTATCTGACACACAAAAAAGTACTAATAAATATCAAATGAATTAACAAATATGTATAGCATGACATCTAATTTAACACAGACCCATAACAAGGTCTGAAGTTGAGGCAGCAATTAAGAGCTTACCACCCAAAAAATGCCCAGGTCCAGACGGGTTCACAGCCGAATTCTACCAGACATACAAAGAGGAGCTGGTACCATTTCTTCTGAAACTATTCCAAACAATACAAAAAGAGGGAATTCTTCCCAAATCATTTTATGAGACCAACATCATCCTGATTCCAAAACTCGGCAGAGACTCAACAAGAAAAGAAAACTTCAGGCCAATATCCATGATGAACATAGATGCAAAAATCTTCAATAAAATACTGACAAGCCGATTGCCAACAGCACATCAAAAAGCTTATCCACCATGATCAAGTAGGCTTCATCCCGGGGATGCAAGGCTGGTTCAATATACGCAAGTCCATAAACGTAATTCGCCATATAAACAGAACCAAAGACAAAAACCACATGATTATCTCAATTGATGCAGAGAAGGCCTTTGACAAAATTCAACAGCCCTTTATGCTAAAAACCCTCAATAAGCTAGGTATTGACGGAATGTGTCTCAAAATAATAAAAGCTATTTACGACAAACCAACAGCCAATATCATACTGAATGGGCAAAAACTGGAAGCATTCCCCTTGAAATGTGGCACTAGACAAGGATGCCCTCTCTCACCACTCCTATTCAATATAGTCCTAGAAGTTCTAGTCAGAGCAATCAGGCAAGAAAAAGAAATAAAGGGTATTCAAATAGGAAAGGAGGAAGTCAAATTGCCACTATTTGCAGACCACGTGATTGTATATCTAGAAGACCCCATCGTCTCAGCCCAAAATCTCCTGAAACTGATAAGCAACTTCAGCAAAGTCTCGGGATACAAAATCAATGTGCAAAAATCACACGCATTCCTATATACCAATAACAGACGTAAAGAGAGCCAAATCCAGAACAAACTTCCATTCAAAATTGCCACAAAGAGAATAAAATACCTAGGAATACAATTAACAAGGAACGTAAAGGACCTCTTCAAGAAGAACTACAAGCCACTGCTCAACGAAATAGGAGAGGACACAAACAGATGGAGAAACATTCCATGTCCATGGTTAGGAAGAATCAATATCGTGAAAATGGCCATACTGCCCAAAGTAATTTACAGATTCAATGCTATCCCCATCAAGCTACCAATGACCTTCTTCATAGA
>NW_016107391.1:10777129-10791168 GCF_001604975.1 Cebus imitator | reverse complement strand
AAAAAAAAAAAAAAAATTAGTTCAACCATTGTGGAAGACAGTGTGGCGATTCCTCAAGGACCTAGAAATAGAAATTCCATTTGACCCAGCAATTCCGTTACTGGGTATATATCCAAAGGATTATAAATCGTTCTACTATAAGGACACATGCACATGAATGTTCATTGCAGCACTGTTTACAATAGCAAAGACCTGGAACCAACCCAAATGCCCATAGACGATAGACTGGATAGGGAAAATGTAGCACATATACACTGTGGAATATTATGCAGCCATCAAAAACGATGAGTTTGTGTCCTTTGTAGGGACATGGATGAACCTGGAAACCATCATTCTCAGCAAACTGACAGAAGAGCGGAAGATCAAACACCGCATGTTCTCACTCATAGGCTGGGTGTTGAACAATGAGAACACATGGACACAGGGAGGGGAGCACTACACACTGGGGTCATTTGAGGCGGAAATAGGGGAGGGACAGTGGGGGGTGGGGAGTTGGGGAGAAATGCCAGATGTAGGTGATGGGGAGGAAGGCAGCAAATCACACTGCCACGTGTGTACCTATGCAACAATCTTGCATGTTCTTCACATGTACCCCAAAACCTAAAATGCAATAAAATAAATGGGAAAAAATAAAGAAAAAAAAAAAGGTAAAATAGTGTATAGTTACCAACTGATTACAATAGGAAAAATATCACATAAAAATCAATTCATGTAGACTTTAGAAAATCCATATATGGTAAAACATCAATGAATCAGGGATACGATTATTTTTGTCAATTAAAAAATAGAGTCAAAAGGCAAGTTATATCATTTGGATATAAAAAGAAATCTTAGAAATACAGGATAAACAAAAAAGATTACTTATTTAAAAAACAGGCAAGAAATCAGAACAGTAATTGACAAAACATTACACACACACACACACACACACACACACACACACACACCCCCTCTCTTTAGTAATCAGAGAAATGCAAATTATAACCACACTAAGATACAATTACAGGCTTATTGCAACACATGAAAATAAAAAGACAATTTATCAGTTTTTGGTGAAGATGAAAAATGTGAGAATTCTAACATTGCCAGTGCCTAACTTTAGCAGATAACAAGCTGTTTTCTAAAGTTGATTATATGAATATCAAGATTCATAAATTCTACCATGAATGTAATACAGTAATAGCACATAAAAATGCATGTGCACTAAAAGATACACATGCATGTGTAAGAGCAGCATTATTCACAATAGGTCAATAGGGGAAATAACCAAATACCCATCAAAAGAATGAATGACTCCATATGTATTCCATTCATATAATGGAAAGTTAAATAGTTTTGAAAATGAAAGTACACCTACACTCAAAAACACGGAAGTGACCAGATGCTATGGCTCATGCCTATAATCTCAGGAGGATCACTTGAGTCCAAAAGTTTGAGACCTGAGAGACAAGGTGAGACCTCATCTCTATAAAAAGAATTAAAAAATCAACTGGGCATGGTTGCATACCCTTGTAGTCCCAGCTACTTGGGAGGCTAGGCTGAGGTGCGAGGATCACTTGAACCCAGGAGGTTAAAGCTTCAGTGAGTGGTGATCATGCCACTGTACTCCAGCCTGGGCAACACAGTGAGATCCTGTTTCAAGAAACAAACCCAAACCAAATCACAAAAACAAACATACTCTGTAATTCTATTTACATAAAGTTCAAGAACAGCTGAAACTACAACACTAGAAATCAGGATAGTTGTTAACCCTGGGGAAGAAAATAAAGGTGGTAATTGAAAAGGGGCATGAACAAAGCTTCTGGGGTGCTGGCAATGTTTAATTTTTTGAGTGTTTGTTTTGTCATAATTCATTAGCTGTTCATTTGTTTTGGGTACTTTTCTGTCTGTGTAAGTAAGCTGAAAGAAAAAAATCTTACTAAACAAAACAAATATGATTGAACAGTCACAGTCTGATGTTAGTATGTTAAGTTTATGTTTGAATGTACACAGTAAACCATTTTGCCCTTGTCTCAACAGCGTAGCTTTTGGATTTGCTTTATTCAACTGTTTAAAACTTTAGTGATATAATTAGGTTGGAGTATATAATAAATCGCAATTCTGTAGAATTCACTGAAGGTAAACATGCCCATTTTCAAATAATGTTTACATACCCTCATGTAGAAATGTCATATCTTTCTTGACAACAGGGAAGAGTGGAATAATTGGAGGCTGCATACTTTGACTACTAAGAATATTTCTATACTTTGCCATGTTTCTAGATGGATCAAAAATGTCTTGTAGATCTTGAAGATGTTTCTCATATTTGCTTGGTAACTTTTCCCAAGTACCTCTGAGTCGCGCTACAGATGCCAGGTTCAAGCCACTGCCAAAGATGAGAATAAAAACATTAAAAAGAAACTTGGGGGAGGGAGTGGACTCTGGTCAGTATATATACCATTTTCTCTAAAAAAACGAAAAAATAAGCAGGGACATATTTTAACACATTGAAATAAACAGAGAAACACTATAAAAAATAAGTCAGAGAGACTTCTTGATCTTAAAACAAGAACTTATTTCAGAGGAACTATAATACTTGCCTATAGTTGTATACCTACGTAACATTTAATTTTATAGTTTCATTTGAGTGACAGAATTAATAATTCTACAAAACGGACATTTAACTTAAAATTTTTTCAAGCATCACAATGTTGCTTGTTTTACTTAGAAATAACTTTATGGAGACATTACCTATTTGAAAGCGGCTTAAGTAATGCTGAGAACAACTGTTAAATAATAGGCTAATTCTGAGTCTTAGGAAGCCGTTTTTCTCTGCGATTTTGTTCACTCACATCCTTGATTCCAATAAATCCATATTCCTAGGTTCTAATCCTGTTCACCAAGCCTTCAGATATTCAACAACTCCTTTCCCCAGGATTTTAAATAGGCTCAGATATTCCCTAACCTGAAAACATAATTCATGCCAATTAGGCTGTAAGTCTTTATTAATCCTTTACCTCTACAGTACCATCACAGAGGTAGGTTGCCAAATGCCTCAATTTTCTTACCAGTAAATCCTTTGTTTCTCAGCCATCTGACTTTTACCCACACCACTGTGTGTAAAACGTTCTCCTAATTTCTGACTTTAAGGCATTGTTAGGTATCACTGTTCCTTTTTGCTTCTCAGAAATCACTCCAAACCACTATAAGAAGGATAAGTAACCAGTACAAATTTTATATCCACTGAAACTAAAAGATATCAAACTCCTAAACACACTAGAAAGGTTGCCAAAAATATCCGAGGTCAAGCAGGAGTAAGCAAAGCTGATGAAAAATAATGTCTGTAGCTGAATTTATCAACGAAAGCTGACAGAACAGTTCTCCAAACCAGAACTCTTTCCGCCCTGAGGGTAAAAATACCAATACTTTACTTATTTATTTGAGACAGAGTCTTGCTCTGTTGCCCAGGCTGGAGTGCAGTGGTGTGATATCAGCTCACTACTACCTCCACCTCTGAGGTTCAAGCAATTCTTGTGCATCAGCCCCCTGAGTAGCTGGGATTACAGAAATTATAGGTGTGTGCCATAATGCCTGGTTAATTTTTATATTTTTAGCAGAGATGGGTTTCACCATGTTGGCCAGGCTGATTTTAAACTCCTGAGCCCAAGCAATCCAACTGTCTCAGCCTCCCAAAGTGCTGAGGTTACAGGCATGAGCCACCATGCCCAGTCAACAATCCTTTATTTGGTATAGCACACAGTGATAGACTTTGGCACAAATCTGTTTAATAAGGCAGGAGAGAAGAGAGAAACTCTGAGTTGTAAGCTGCCCTAATGCTGCCACAATCTCCATTTACTAAGAAAAAGTAAAGGATAAAACAATTCACATAAGAGGCTAACTCCTGGTACTGTGGAATACTGTTGCACAGATCCACTTATATGCAGATTTTTTTTTTTTTTTACAATAAATTCAGTCATCCCTCCATATCTGAGTGTTTCACATTTAAAATCAAATGTGGATCAAAAATACAGTATCCTTGGATGTGAAACCTGCTAATACAGAGGGCTGACTTTTTGTATCTGCAAGTTCCTCCGGGTCAACTGCAGGACTTGAGTATGTGAGGATTTTGCTAACTGTGGGAAGCCATGGAGCTCTGACCCACAGATACTGAGGGATGATGGTATCATTCAATATGAAGCACCAGCAGATGAAAATAGACAAAACAGAGAAATAGTTATTAATAAATGTAATGAGAGATGTAAAGTTATGATTTATCAATGAAAATTAGATTAACTTAAAACTCCCAAAATATTAACTGAAAATTATTAGAAACATGAAGAATGTAGTAAGGTGTTAGGTACAACAATGATATTCATAAGCATTAGAATACTTAGGCAGAAACAGAAAACACAAGGATCCCATTCACAACAGTAACAAAAAACACTAAACATTCAAACAAACGTTCAAGATTTATACGAACACTGCTATAAACTTGATATGGTTTGGCTCTGTGTCCCCACCCAAATCTCATGTGGAACTGTAATTCCCACGTCAGGGGAAGGACACAGTGGGAGGTGACTGGATCATGGAGGCAGATTTCCCCTACACTGTTCTCACGATAATCAGTGAGTTCTCATGAAATCTGATGGTTTAAAAGTGTGGCACTTTCCCCCTCACTCGCTCACTCTGCTGCCATATAAGACATGCCGTGTTTGCCCTTCCCCTTCCAACACTGATAGTAACTTTCCTGAGGCCTCCCCAGCCATGGGGAACTGTGAGTCAATTAAACCTCTTTTCTTTATAAATTACACAGTCTCAGGTATTTCTTTATAGCAATGTGAAAATAGACTAATAAAAAGACTCCACAGAGTAAATAAAACTGAAACAAATGGAATAAGTGTTCTTGGATGGCAAGAGTCATTGTTACAAAGCTATCAAATGTCCACTAAATTAATCTAAATATTTAATGTAATCTCAATGAAAACATCAACAAATCTTTTTAAAACTACAAAAATTAATTCTAAAGTTGATATGAGACAAATAAACATGCTAGAAATAGCTAAAGAAAAGCATGAAAAGAGTATTGAGGGGTCTGACTAGCGCTATCGGACCTTAAAACCTGCTCTACCACTTTAGCAATTAAAACAGTAAATGAACAGACAAATCAATGAAGCAAAAAGTGCAGATATAAACCCAAATTATGCTTTAGATTTCAGTACATAATAGATGGCATCACATATTTTAGAAAAAAAGATGGATTAATAACATTGGTTAAAGAAATCATTCGGAATAAAGGAAGATCTATTTCCTTATCTCACTGTTTACATAAAAATGAATTCAAGATTAATAAAAAATGTTATTTAGGGTGTTCTAAGAGCTTTCAATATATTAATTCATTAAATACTCTTAAAAACCCTATGATGCAGGAACTACCAGGATTTCCCATTTGACAAATGAGGAAACTCGGTTCACACAGTAAGCGCCAACAATGAATTCAAACCTAGGCAATTCTTTGTTCTTAACTAAACACAAAATGCAGAAACTGCAGGAGAAAGAAAAATGATACACCTACATAAAAACAAAAAAAATTCTACATGGCAAAAGCAACACCACAGACTGTTTCAAATAGCCAAACGCTGAAAATTTAGAAATATCCATAATGTGCACTCCACAATACAAAGGAGTACTCTGTAATTGTTAAAATAAAATGAGACAACTTTATAAGTACCAATTTTAAATAATCTCCAAGATAAATCAAACAAAATAAGTCAAGGCGGTTTTAAATATATATTTTATATGCTCTCTCTACGCATAAAGTATTTCTTGAATGAAAAAACGTAACACTATCTCTGGGGAGAGGAATTTGGGTGGACCAGGGACTGACTGGGAGGAAGAGTTACTTTATGCTGTGTACTCTTTTATGTCTTGAAAGTTTTTTCAATGTACATGCGATGTCTATTCAAAAAATTATAATTATTTTATAATTAACAAGTTACTAATTCTAGCCACAAATGAATGATTCACCTTTGTTATCTCTGCTGAAAAGTTAATAAGTTCTTTATATTCTTTGCTCTACCTGAATATGAAATACAAGAATACAAAGCAATTATCTTAAAAAGAATAAAAAAGAGAAACAATTGTAAAAAAGAGAAACAAAGCAATTATCTTTACACGAGCTATGAAAATGTGCAGAACAAATATTCTTTGTAACAAAACAAACTTCTCAACCAAACAAAACCTCTTAACCAAATCTCAGCCCTTTCCTATGCCTTGCTTCTTTGGGCTACTGTCCATCGTATCTTCTCTCAAATCACTCTCTTTCATTGGCTTTAATGACACTATCATAACTGTGCTACTCTATTTCTTGTAATGATCCTTCATCCCTTTGGCTAGACTCTTTTTCTTCTTTACCCTGACACTGAGAGGGCTACTAAGTAGATTTCTACCACTTTCTTTCTATACCCTTTTTATACAGAGATTTATTCTCTCAGTGTTGATCAATTTTCTTCATAGTGGACTCTAAAACTGAGCCCATAATTCTCCAATTCTTTACCTGATGTTTCCCTTACATATAGGTTCAATTTCTAGCCTTCCAAGTGTTTATCAGCGGCATCTTTATTCCCTGATGTAAGTGGCACAATTCCTGCATTTTACAGATAAGAAAACATATCTTCAGTTTTCCACTGACACTGCTACCCTATGGGAGAGGCAGGATTCAAATACAGCTGCAGCTGATTCTGAAGATCACTCTCATAATCTCTACTTCACTTGCAGCCACTGGTTAATAAAGGAGCATCCTATTACCATGCAGAGTCATGATTAAAGAGTCCCTATAAATAATTCTCTTTTTAATC
Source organism: Cebus imitator (assembly GCF_001604975.1). Lineage (NCBI taxonomy): Eukaryota > Metazoa > Chordata > Mammalia > Primates > Cebidae > Cebus > Cebus imitator. Next base: position 10,784,335 of record NW_016107391.1, on the reverse strand, counting down.
TTACATGAGGAGTAGAAACAAATCATTATAAATTCTGTGGGGGATGTGTATCGATAGGATTAGTTCAAGTGGAATTATGCTGCTCTGAGCTTATGAATTTCAAAGCATTTTTGTAATTCTAATGGACTAGCATGGTTGAGTAACACCACATCCAGTGATACCTCATGTAGCGCCTGGCAAACAGGAAGAGGTTACCAAATGGTTATTATTATTATCGATGTTGTTATTTTAAAAATAGCAACTTTAGGTCAAAGTACTGATACCATACTGTGATTTTTCAGTGTTAAATCATAGTGAGTCAGGTACCTTAAAAAGCACAGTACAGAAATCTAATGATAAAGACCAGCCACTGGGCACGTATCTGAAAAGGGTGCAGGACTGGGGGTAAGACGGAAGAAAGAAAAATTGGAAGGCAATCACCCACTTTCATTTACAACAAAGAAGTAAAAGAGATCGATGTAATGTCATGATCTCCCGGGCCATGACCAATGAAAAGAAGTAAAAGAAAGATGGAAGAAACAAAAATAGAAAAAGCCAATACCACCAGAATGGATAATATATTAAATCTAACAATACTTCAAGAAAGGCATATTAATTGAATGTTTCTTTTCATAGGCATTTAATACCTTAGCAGAAAATCAGCTTCATGTAATGACAAAACTGTACAGGCATTTGTACCTATTTGCATCAACTTACCTTATTATTGCAAACATGGAATTGAAGTTCTTACATTCTCGACAATGAAGAGCAATTTTAATGAAATGCTTAATAATCTTCATTCGTTTGAGTTGATTTGCTTCAGTTAAAATTTCTGAGGCAACCCAGAATGTCTCTTGGTTTACAATGTCCTCAAACCTCTTCAAGTGACTATTTCCTGTTTTGGAATTTAACTTAAAAAGGTCATCGATGTACTCAGTTGGCTCAATATTACGAAACAAATCAAAGTCCCTCATTGACAGCTGGGTGGCCACCTCAATGGTACTGAGCTGCAGCATGGATAGCTGGCTTTCCTTAACTAGTTCTTGAGCATCTTCATCTGAACATAAGGTTTCTGTTTCCATATTATTTTTTAAATAATACCTAAATTAAAAAAATTAAATGTAATCATAAATAGGATTAAATAAGAGCACTTTTCCTTTTTTGATGTAAAATATTTTACTATTAATAACTTTTAGCCAAAAATATTTACAGATAAAATGAAAAATTAACATTTTAAATGAGATTTTTGAGAAGTCTGTCTCTTATTCCACCAACTGACATCTGTTAAAGAGTAAAAATAATGTTGTTATGTCATAAACTTGATCATTTTATGAAGCTATTTAGTATCTGTCAAATACTATTTTAGGTACTTGTCTTGCCCTCATAAAACTTTTATTTTACTATTTTATCTGACAGATAGTTGGTACTATGTAAATATTTGTTTATGGACAGCATGAATTCTAATTAAGGCAAAATAAATTCGTGAATCAAGAAGGTTAAAAACCTCTATTCAGAAGTTGCTGCACTCATTTCCTTTTAAAATAAATTTCCAATTGAAGCAAGAAGAATAAAATCTATAAAAAAGGGAGAAACACTTCCACTAATGGTTTCTCCCTTGTTAAATACAAAACCTCATTCCAAAAGGTGGCAGTGATTAGCAACCATACATTAAGACCTCTATTTTGCTTTCTTCTCTTTAGATCATTAATTCTATGGCACTTAAAAGCTAAAAGACAGGAAATATCTTGTACAGGGATGTTACTAAGGAAAAGAGATAATGTATCACAAGCTTTATACTTCATTTTTTCTAATAATCCAACTTGATTTAAGCCTCAGTTTATGTCCATCTATCCACTATTTTTTACTGTCAAGAAACTACTTTTTCTGCCTTTAGACTGTTCATATGCCTAAGACAATGCATTAATAATACTGCCGAAACGCATTATACTATATATAATAATGTTTAACATTATCAAGTATGGTATACTTAGTAACTCATTTAATCCCTACAACATTCCCATGAGGTAGATTCTATTATTATTATCCTCATTTTATGGATGAGGAAATTCAGGCAGAGAAGGTATATAATTTGCGTTAAGGTCACACAACTAGAGCTGGGATCTGAATGTGGGCAGTCTGAATCCAGGGTCTATGTTCTTAACCACTATGTACAGCCAGCAAAACAGTTAACTCATTTTCATTTCACAGCAACCATGGCATGCAGTCGCTGTAAGCTTTCCAAGGATCTTGTTCTATATAGGAAACTGGGTTACCAAAAAGATTATTCTCAGAGTGGCTGGGCATAGGGGCTCATGCCTATAATCCCAGTACTTTGGGAGGTCAAGGCAGGCGGATCACTTGGGGTCATGAGTTTGAAACCAGCCTGGCCAACATGGTGAAACCCCGTCTCTACTAAAAATACAAAAATTAGCTGGGCATGGTGGCATGTGCCTGTAGTCCCAGCTACTCAGAATGCTGAGGCAAGAGAACTGCTTGAACCCCAGGTGGAGGAGGTTGCAGTGAGCCAAGATTGCGCCACTGCACTCTAACCTGGGTGACAGACTCCATCTCCAAAAAAAGGATTATTCTCAGAGAAAATTACCAGAGTAAGGAAGAGAGGTACTACAGAAATAATCTAGTTTATTAAATAATTTTCAGAATACATTTTAAAATTTAAAAAAATTTTCTGCATATTCATAAAAGGAAAACTACTTAGAAAAACCATGGCTTCTTTTGCCAAAGCACATGCTGGCCATATTAAAAACAAATTCGTAAATCAGTAGATACAGATATTCAGATATATATAAAGATTTCAGAAAAAGAACTGTGAAAACCATGGCTTATTTTGCCAAAGTACATACTGGCCATATTAAAAACAAATTTATAAATTAGTAGATACAGATATTCAGATATATATGAAGATTTGTATCACTCAGTTTCCTCCTCTATAAAAAACAGGAATTAGAGTATATCAATGGTTCTAAGACTTTATTTTAGCAGGAATAATAAGGTATTTTATCAAGGTATCTTCTTCCACGGGTTACCTTGGGGTGGCCTTTACAAATGTTCCTTAAGATTCCATTAACATAATTATAAAGACAAAAAAGCTTGGAAAATAAAGAAACCCTATTTTAATTCTAGAGTGAATTTAGCAACACTAAAACATGTTTCTACTTACAACATCTGTTTTAACAGGGAATCTTCAAAAGCACATCTACAAATAAGCACATCCACTAATAAGCTTATTCACCTTCCATTGAGTTGAATTCTATCAGCTAATTTGGAGAACTGATCTGGAAGTCTTCTCTGTTTTATGACACCCTCAGGAGTAACAGAAACTTCACAGAGAGAATATGTGTCAGATGCACCGGTCAAACCAAATTCATGAACAGCATGACAAACCACTTCTTTAGCTGTAGTGTCTTTACTGATGATAATGTAACAACTTTGCTGATCTGCTTTGAAAACTCTTATAACTTGATCAGGAATATCTACATAAATAGAAAGATATGCCTTGTTATTTTTTTAAAAATTACTTTTAAACTCTTCAAAAGGCAATTATGAACACAATGATCCCTCTAAACACCAAAATATATATTTCTATTTCACAATATTAACAGAAGACACTGTTACATTTATTGATAAATATATCCAAATTTTTTTTTTGATAACAAAACATGGATAGAAAAACCCAAAGACAAAACTTGGGATCATACTGTATATATGATTGGGAAGTGACAATTTTTTTCACTTAATATCTTATAAACATTTTAATGTCATTATATATTCTTCTAAGAAATTATTTTTAATGAAGACATAGTACTCCATAATGTGTTATTTTATATATTTCAATTATCCAAACTCCCAATGACATTTAGATTGCTTACCACTTTCTATTATTATAAATGATATTATGATAAGCCTGTTATTCCCTGTCAAAAGTAAATAAGCTTCTGCAGGCAATCTAATTATTTCCTCAGTGAAAATTCTCAAAAAGAGAATTGCTGAGTTAGAAGGCATGCATCTTTTAAGGTTTTTGAAGTATACTGCCAAATTTTTCTCCAGAGAGGTTATAATATTTTATAATCCTAGAGTGTGAGAGAACAAATTTGGTCACATCCTTATCAAAATTGTGTAGTAATGTTTTGCTTTCCCATTTCATAAGCCCTATTTTTTCCCTCCCTCTAGATATAATGTCATTATTTTTTCACTTCTTTGGTTACTGGCAAGACTCAGTATTTTAAAAAAGAAATAATACTGGTTTAATAAATCATTATTATTTTAATAAAATACTTCATGGTATCCTTTATGATTCTTCCTACTGTACTGTAGTAGATAACAACACTTAGTCAACTATGAATTGGAAAATGTTTAGTTTCTATATTTTATTTATTTTTAACTCAGGAAAATTTTAAGTGTTAACCTGGTAAAATCTCTTTGTCCTTGAGATTTCAGCTATTAGTAGAAAAATTCTAATTCAAGACAATGTTTATATGATAAGCACACATAAATAATAGTATCCACCCTCCACCTTTTCTTCTTTCTTTTTGTCATTATATAACTCTGGGCCAATGTTCAACATGATGAATTGGCTAATTTTTAATATAATTAAATATAGGTGAAAAGTGATTTTATAGCATGAACAAATACTAAAAATTTTTCCTACGACAATAAATTACTGTTGCAAAAATTTCCTTTTTTAAAAATTAGTAATACGGGCTGGGCATGACTCAAACCTGTAATCCCAAGACTCTGGGAGGCCGAGGCTGGAGAATCGCTTGAGCCCAGGAGTTTGGGACCAGCCTGGGTATATAGTAAGACCCTGTCTCTACAAAAATTTTTTTAAAAATTAGCTAAGTATGGTGGTGCATGCTTATAGTCCCAGCTACCTGGAAGGTGGAAGTAGGAGAATCACTTGAGCCTGGGAGGGTGAAGATGCAGTGAGCTGAGATCAAGCCACTGTACCCCACTCTTGGGCAACAGAGTAAGACTTCGTCTCAAAAAAAAAATTTAGGGAATATGTATTACTTTGACTTTTTTGTATGTGTGTGGACGGCAGGGAGGGCAGGTTGGGAGATCTGGGGGGCTCAAGTAATTATATGCTGTTTGTCCAGCATCACCTACTTAGCATTATGTACACTGTTAACCTTTAGAGGAAAAAAAAAAACCAAATTACAAATTCATCTTAATATGTCCTGAGGTATAATCTCTGGTATAGAAAGGAAAAACAGAGCAGATACAAATATGGCAGGAAATATTTTCATAAAATAAATTTTTTGGTCCTCTTGAGACTGAGGATTTAAAAAAAAAAAAAAAAGACTTGCTCTGAGGACTCAAAGATTCAACTAAATATACATGGATATAATTCCAGGGAGAAGGAGTCTAAGACAACATATATTGAATGTTCTGGGTCCTGTCAAGTTGAAAGTAGAATACTTCATCTACTCAGGTTCCTTCTGTAAGAAGGATACATCAAACTCTCTCCTTAATGTATTAAGAAATCTGAGTCATCAAATACATCTTGTTCAGATTTCACTCTGATGAGTCAATCCTTAGTGGGCTGCTGACATCATCAGGTTTTTAAACCTACAAGGCTTAAGGTCAGGCTGTTTTAGGATCCACCAAAATCAGAGATACTTCTTGAAATAGTTTGGCTGTGTCCCCAACTAACTCTCATCTTGAACTATAACTCCCACAATTCCCACGTCATGGGAGGTAACTGAGTCACGGGAGAATAGTCTTTCTCATGCTATTCTCACAATAGTGAATAAGTCTCACAAGATCTGATGGTTTTAAAAAGAGCAGATCTCCTGCACAAACTCTTTCTTTGCCTGCCACCATCCACGTAAGAGGTGACTCGCTCCTCCCTTGCTTTCTGCCGTGATTGTGAGGCTTCCCCAGTGACGTGGAACTGCGAGTTCTCCATTAAACCTTTTTTCCTTCGTAAATTGCCCAGTCTTGGGTATGTCTTTATCAGTAGCATGAAAACAGACTAATACATATTCTAGCTCCACCCTGAGCTAGAAGGTTATTGTGAGCCAATAGAAATTTCAATTTGTCAAGAGAAAGACACTGAACAAATGGGTTTCACTATCTTTTTAGGTCCATAAAAAAGGATCAAACAATATGCTGTTATTATCTTTACTGTTGCTACCCTCTTCATAAAAGTAGGTCTCAGCTGTCCTGGGCTCCAGAATTGAATCAGTTTACTAGATCTTTGGGGGTTGAGCCTTAGCCAGTGGTACTGACTGACCTTGAGGGAATGGGGGCATGTTCTGATACCTTTTATTACTTTCTTCAGAGAAACATATTCACAAAGACAGGGTGGGAATTTGTACACATTTCATGTTCTCTACCTTTGCTGCAAATATACTGTAACATCTGGGAAGGAGCACACAATTGTGTATCTTGCTGCATAGTGTTAAAAAGCCATACTTTGTTAAAGTGATTTGTCCATGTGAAGGACAAATTGTTATGTGGTCACATAAGAATGATTCAGGTATCACAAATGGGTGCCTTTAGAACAGATCCATAAAAAGGATTACCTAAAGGGTACCCCTTAATCCTAACTTTGATGAATCTGCCAAGGTAACAAATGTCAACTTGGAAAACTCATGGAAAGACATCAGAGGAAAAAATTTCTCTGCACTGACATTAAAGACAGTGTAAACCTTTTTCTATTTTAGAATTGTTACATATATATTACATAATATTCTTTACAAACATGTTTCTTGTTAGTAGGAAAACAACATACATGCCAAACACAATATTTGTCATGCAGCAGACACTCAAATGTTAATCGATTAGAAGAATGGTCAATATGTTTGAATAAAGTTGAATCAAAATGGAAAAGTGATCCAATCATTTCAAATTTTAGGCACAAAGCTAAAAATACAGTACAATTTTAAAGTCAAAACAGACATTTAAAAAGAATCTTGGAAGCCAGGAGTGGTGGTTCATACCTATAATCCTAGCACTTTAGGAGGCTGAGGTGGGCAGACCGCTTGAGCCCAGGAGAACAAGACCCGCCTGAGGAACATGGAGAAGCCCCGCCTCCACAAAAATTAGAAACATTAGCTGGGCGTGGTGGTGTGGGCCTATAGGCCCAGCTACTCTGGAGTTTGAGGTGGGAGGATCACTGAGCCCAGGAGGCAGAGGCTGCAGTGAGCTGAGACCACACCACTGCAGTCTAGCCTGGGTGACAGAGCAAGACTGTCACCAAAAAAA
>NW_016107391.1:10776071-10777064 GCF_001604975.1 Cebus imitator | reverse complement strand
AAAAAAAAAAACTTGAGGATCAAGGTTCATATTGCATTTCTTAGAAAGTGTATGTAATAGGTAAACAAATTAATAGAAACCTCAGATATCTAGACTTTCAACCAGAGAAGAAATTTCTAGAGAGCTAACTTATAAATCTTATAGGAGTAAAATTAAAAAATAAATACTTGAAGGATACATGTACTGATCCTGAAATTACACTAAAAATGGGAGAACTTTTAGGTATTTAAGATGATCTTTAAAAAAAAAGACTACCTTTTCATTCTGCTTTAAATTGTTAATTGCTGAATAAATATTTATGAAGTGCCTGTTATGTGTCAACAGTGTTTCAGGTGATGAAGATACAGTGATAAGTGAGATAGATAAAGCCTCTACTTTTAGGGAATTTACTTACATTCAAGTGGGTAAATGACAACTCAAGGAAAGACAGATGTCAAGCAAGGAAGATAATTCATATAGTGAAAAGCGCCACAAAATAAATAAAGGGTAGTGGTATATTAAAGACTGAAAAACTTGTTCTATAAAGAGCCAGATAGTAAATATTTTAAGTTTTGTAGGCCAAGTGGCAAAACAAATGATATTTTTTAGGCACTTATATAAGAAGAAAACAAATTCCCACAAAATGCTTTGACAAAATTCAAAATATAATAATGCATACTTAAAACACAAAAAGATATGTGAACACAAAGATTAGGTAATACTGTAAGTGTTTACTAATAGGGGACTGGTTAAAAAAATTCTCTATTAGCTGTTTAAAAATTGTTGGTAGAACATTGTGAAACAGAAAAGTATTCAAAGGTATATTGCTAAAGTGAAACAGTTAAGTAAAAGAAAAGTAAAACATCTCATTTGGATGCAAGGAATGGCACACATTTTATGTGCAATAAAATTTCTGCAACGATATACAAGTAAATTAATAACTGTAAATTCTGGGGAGTGGAGACTTTTATATTTTTTCTGGCAGTTGAAATATTTTTTTTTTTTTTTTTTTTT
>NW_016107391.1:10736423-10776037 GCF_001604975.1 Cebus imitator | reverse complement strand
TTTGAGACGGAGTTTTGCTCTTGTTACCCAGCCTGGAGTGCAATGGCGCGATCTCGGCTCACCACAACCTCCGCCTCCCGGGTTCAGGCAATTCTCCTGCCTCAGCCTCCTGAGTCGCTGGGATTACAGGCACGCGCCACCATGCCCAGCTAATTTTCTGTATTTTTAGTAGAGACGGGGTTTCACCATGTTGACCAGGATGGTCTCAATCTCCTGACCTCGTGATCCACCCGCCTCGGCCTCCCACAGTGCTGGGATTACAGGCTTGAGCCACCGCGCCCGGCCAGTTTAAATATTTTTAAAGCTATGATTGTGTTCCTTTATAATTAAAAACTAGTCAAAATAAGAAATTTTCAATGAAGAAAAAATTAAGTTTACTATAGGAGATAAATCAAATAAAGGTTTGTGCTATTAAGTGAAAAGAAGCTGTAAGTTCTTTATGTAGACCTAGAAAAAAACTCCTTTTTGAATTCCTTTTGGACAAACTCCTAGACTTTGGACCAGAGATGAAATTTCTAGAGAGCTAATTTATAAATCTTACAGGAGTAAAATTTAAAAATTCTAATTATTTTGTGTCTCATCTTGTATTGAGTCGGAAATCCCAAAGAACATTTCAGAAGTTACAGAAAAGCATGTATACTCTGATTTTCTCCAACATAAAAACATACATGTATTTTTAAAAAATGACTAAAAGGACATATGCCAGTTAATGCTGGCTATCTTTTAAGCGGAAGGAAAAGTTCAGCTTACTTCTTCATTCAATTCTGTATCACTGAACTTTTTAAAAATAACAAAATACACACAAACAAGGGCAATAGAATACCAGTCTTCAAGATACTTACAATAAAAACCAACAGCTGTATGCAGCAAAAATAAAGAAAAATCATAAAGTAAGCAATCAAAAACAAACTATTAAACAGTTCTGTAGCTTTGTCCCCATTTTCATCTTGATCTAGTAATAACTTTGAAAATGCAGCATAAACATAGGAAAGCTCAACACCGATAAACATTAATCAAACTTGGCTGTTACACATGTCCTGTAATATACATATGTGATGTATAAAGCTCATTTAAATTTTTGTGCTGTTGTATAAATTACGTAAGAAGCTGAATTTGGAATCAACTGGGAATTGTATTTTTTCAATCCAAATATAAATAATATCCATCACTAGATAAAAAGCCTGAGACATACTGGTCTTTCTCTGAACAGATTTTAAAAAAGCATCTTTACCTTTAGTCCTTTTAACATGTTCTCAAGGAAAGAATTAATGTAATCAACCTGAAATCAAGTTGAGTAGCACACCTTCTCTGCAGAGGTCTGAATTTCAGCTCTATGGAACTTAGTTTCTAAAATTCAATAATTTCAACCTCTTCTCTTTGTTCCCCCAGCTAAATATCCAACTTACCTCACCTCTTTCTACAACTCTATCCCTTATTCCCTCAGCCCCATGTCCTACATATACCTATGGCAAAAACACAGCCATATAAATTATTAAAACTACAAATCATAAGGTCCCTAATACTTGTCTTATGAAAATACTATATTTAATTTGTGCTTTGGTAGTATGAAAACACTTTATTTTTGAATGTTCTATGTAGTGTAAAAAGTACTGCTGTAGAACACACACACACACAGACACAGAAATAAATTCTTATGCTGCCACATGGCAAACAACAGGAGAGGCTGACTCTGTGGCAGATGGAGGTGGGTTTGCCAGATGAAGTAACATTTGAGTTCAGCACTGACAAAAAAAAAGTTCACGGAACATGCAAGGAGAGGGCCATGGTGGCAAACATGGGCAAAAAAAGAGCGTTCTGAAAGTTTATTCCATACTCAGGCAGGATGGATGAAGTAACAGTGGGGAGAGAATGACAGAACAGAGGCGGCTAGAAAGGCGGTTCAGGTCAGCAACACTTCTTCACGCTGGTAGTAACATTTCTTTTATATACCAAAAACTGAATCCAGTTTGCAGTTTTCTTTCCTCTGTGATATTTTAATACTTACTTTACCTTTTTGGGTAAATAGTTTAATTAACTTTATACCTTGGTAACAATCTTCACATTAACTTCGGATCAAATAAATGGAGTGTTGTCTCATCAATGACACCTCACTAATATAAAAATCACTACAAATGTCTTAGGAAAATAATAACTCATTAAATCTCTATTCTGAAAAGCACACTGGTAGCCATGTAGAGAGTGTGATGTGTCAGAACAGATTACTGGGTTTAATCATCTCTCTAGTGGTTAAGTGGCAATTGAAATATAAAGGAAGAAACCATGTGCAGAATGACCTTCACTAAATTGTTATTAGGTTATGTCCTGAGGTTTTTAAGATGCTATAATAAAACATGAACTTTACTAATGCACTTGTATTTCCTTCTTTCCAATAAATACTGAGATGGAATTGAATTTCCTCCCTTTTATACTAGCTGCTAGGAACTTTAGAGTCAAACTGAAGCTGAAGAATCAGAACTATGCTTCTGTTTGTAGAAACATATTTTTCTCCTACCTTTCCTTGGATCCCATTATGTGTTTCATTTTTTAATTGTTTATGCCTTTTTTTTGAAAATCATCTCAAATCATTTAAGTCATGGATATATAATTAATCAAAGTCAAAGGTTTCCTACCTGGTAACAAAATTTTAGATTATGTAATTGTGACAATTTTTGCCTCTAGACATGAATAGATCCAAAAAAATTAACTTGACATTCCACATTGAAAGTCCGAACAATAATGAAAAATATGCTATAATGCTCTGATAACAATATGTGACAAATACAACTTTAGCTTAAGGTGTTTGAGGAAAAATCTGCTTTCAGAAAATTATGAACACTTTTCTGTACATCACAGAAAAAGGTAAGTGAAGCCACTTAGATGAAAACAATCTGCCTTATTCTTTTCCACACTGTGGGCAAGCTGTATCTTGGCTGAGAAATGTCTCTGTTTTCATTCTGCTGCTTAGATTAGGATTACCAAAAGATACCTAATTCTGTGGTTAGAGGCAGTCTCTTTTTTATGTACTTCTGTTCCATTTTAGAGGAAGTACTAAACAAATTAACAGAACAAGACAATCTCCCTTTAGCCTTTTGCATCAAGTCTACAGTTAAGAGAAGAGGATTTCAAGTAAATTTGGTATTTGCTGTATAAGGCTTAACCACCTATTTGTTCATTTGGTACCAATATGGCAATATAAAATCACACATGAAAATTACCTGAAGGATTGGAAAAATCCAACATACTGGTGGTAGGCTGCAGGAGATCAGGGCTGCTGGATGAAAGTGTTCCAGGAATGGGCATTATAGCCAGACTATGCCTACAGTGCCTTGTTCCCACAATGCTGTCATCTTGTGATTGGCTTAGGCCTCCATCACTTCAAAAGAATGTCATATATCACTTCAAAGTATTTGAGAGTATTTAAGTAGTAAACATTTCTGTTCCCTGTGCACTAAGGCATAACAGAACCAATTCAAAGAGGTGATTTAAACAATTGAAATACTACAGCAATTTTTTAAAGACAATTGTAATGATGAAAATGGGATTAAAATATTTTTAAACAATTACATTAAAATAAAATTTAACTTATACATCTAAATAATTCTACTGCATCCTAATTAAACTGTCTTATTTAGTATCTACTGGTTTGGGTGAAGAAACTGAACCTGAGTATTTAGGGAACACTTGAAATTTGCCAGTTTTAGTGGACACTAACATATGTATCCAAAAATGCACAGCCACACCATAGCAAGGTGTTCTCTTTCTCTTTCCCTTTCTCCAGAGAATCCTGGTGATCATCTAGGAAACAGAAGGGGTCTACATTCAAACCAAAAAATATGGCAGGTTGTGGATAATAACGGGGCCAAGTTCAAGTGACAAAGTAAGAGTAGTGTTTAAACAATGGTCCAGAAAAAAACTAGAATTACGAAAATTACAGTCTCTAAAGTTCATTCTAAGAGTACATTATTTCTTGTTTAATCTCTCAAGTCTAATTATTTAAGCAAACAAAATACTCCTCCTTTAAAATATTTTAGAAGTGCAACATAGGCAACTCTAAATCCACCTAAGAGAAAAAATAAAAACAAAGAAACAAACACCATCACTTAGGTTTTAGATACCTGAAAACATTCGCTTATTTTAAAGCAAAAGAGTCAACAAAAACTTTAAGATAGCAGTGAAAAAGAAGTCCACTAACATCAATAACCAAAACTACTTCTAAAACCAATGCTTTCAGTTACTACTATTAATTCTTGTCTATATTTTATCCAATGCAACATTCTGCCTAGTACTTGCTGTGCATACAAACAGAAGTATCACAGAATACTTACCTATCATGAAAAAAATTAAGGTACAGTATTAATAATATGGAATACATTTAAATTATGTTAGATGTAAAATATAGGATTTTAGGTAGATTAGAAAACTATGCAAGATGGAGAGTTAGACTATTAAATAAACTGCAAAAGGACTGTTAATAGTTAGACAAGGAAGAGAAAGCCAGGATCTGAGAGAGCTGAAGAGTCAGAGAAAAGAAGAAAGACATGGAAGAAAGCAAAGATTAGTGCTTCAAGAGCAAGCTTTGATGTCAGGCAGACCTGAGCTATTAGCTGCTTGACTTCAGGCAAATTTTGTTCTCTTTCTAAGCCTTGTTTTTCTCATCTGTAAATGTGAATAATACTATCTCCCCCAGGAATACTGAAAAATTGGGTAATAAAGGCAAATGTTTTGGTGCAAAGGAGCACAGGACTTATTTATTTATTTATGAGACAGAGTCTCCCTCTGTAACCAGGCTGGAGTGCACTGCAACCTCCGCCTCCCAGGTTCAAGCGATTCTCCTGCCTCAGCCTCCTGAGTAGCTGGGACTATAGTGTGTGCCACCACACACAGCTAATTTTTGTGTATTTTTAGTAGAGACAGGGGTTTCACCATGTTGGCCAGAATGGTCTCGATCTCTTGACCTTGTGATCTACCTGCCTCGGCCTCCCAAAGTGCTGGGACTACAGGCGTGAGCCACCACGACTGGCCACACAGGACTTTCCAGAATGGATTTTTTAAAAAAGTTAAAATTAGTATAGGGCTGGGTGGGGGTGGCTCACACCTGTAATCCCAGCACTTTGGGAGGCTGAGGCAGATAGATCATTGAAGGTCAGGAGTTCAGGACCAGCCTGGCCAACATGGTGAAACCTGACTCTACTAAAAACACTAAAATTAGCCAGGCGTGGTGGCGGGCGTCTGTAATCCCAGCTATTTGAAAGTAGGAGAATCCCTTGAATCTGGGAGGTGGAGGCTGCAGTGAGCTGAGATCGTGCCATTCCACTCCAGCCTAGGCAACAGAACAAGACTCCATCTCAAACATAAATAAATAAGAATAGTATAAACCGAGAAGGGAGAAATATTTATTTTAGTCAATTCATATTAAAAAGTAAAGGAGGACAAGGTAAGTCTAAGTGAAGGTACTATAGAAACAGGAAGTACTTTCCTGGGGAGAAAAGGCAATCTAATTTGACAGATAAGTAAAGGAAATACCTCATTTGATAAATAATTTGCATTTACCTTAAATTGGCTTCTTATAATTAGGTTTGTATTCCTAAAGATCAGAGTTAAATAATCTAAGCTTAGATAAAAGGGCCTTCAAAAGTATTTAAATTATATAGAAAATAAAGATGTTTTAAAACACAGCCTTTCTTTAATTGATCTTTGAAAACAAACAGATCAATTTTTGGACACAGAGGGTGCGATAATAATCCAAGGAAGCAAACTATTAAAGAGGTTAGCCAATACTACTAATAAAGTAGAAGCCACTTTAATAACATTAAAAAGTTACAATTTTCTATTAAATGTAGTTAACTGCATCAGTTGCAGCAACCTGGAATCACTATAGAGGTGAAGTAGTACAGGCAGAGGCGGGTGGATCACCTGGGGTCAGGAGTTCGAGACCAGCCTGGCCCACATGGTGAAACACCATCTCTACTAAAAAATACAAAATTAGCTGGGCAGGGTGGCACACTCCTGTAATCCCAGCTACTCGGGAGGCTGAGGCAGGAGAATTGCTTGAATCCTGGAGGCAGAGGTTGCAGTGAGCCGAGATCGTGCCTCTGCACTCCAGCCTGGGCGACAAGAGTGAGACTCTGTCTTGAAAAAAAAAAAAACTACAGAAAATAATAAAAGTTCTGATATCTCTTACTCATGCTATTTACATCACTTCTGCTTTTGAATACTCAATAGAGACAACACTGTACAGCTATAAATATGTAAAGATGGTTACAAATTCATAGTAATTAAGGTGTGAGGTGCATAAATGAAAACTATACTGTCATGTACAATCCATGCTATGCCATGAATGAAACAGTATTTAGTTGGCAAAATAACCATGCTTATTTGAAAGCTGAATGGATAAAGCCCGTTTGGCAAGTAATCGTATCACTCTTACCAAAACAGTCTCCTGAGAAGGTGATGCAATAACAGAAACAAAGTTGTTTAAAAAAATTCCTCAATACTTCCCCAACACTAAACTTACTTAGGATAAAAGTACTTGGTTTCATCTTATTAAACTAAAAAGGCCACATACGTATCATCAATATGCAAATTGAAAAGAATCCCAGTATTTAAAAAGCAAACAAAAGTAAGTATTTTGACAAGAAATGGGGAGGAAAAAATACTAATTCTTGTTCAACAAACAAGGCAGTGTATTTCTGGGATTGTTACAAAGAATAATACAAAGATGTTACTTAGGCAACTGTGATTTTAAAAACAAACAAAATAAAAGCTGCATGATTTTTAAAAAAGAAAAACAGATTTCCTGAAATGTGAAGTATTCTTGGGTCAATAAAAACCATACCTCTGTCTTAACTTACAGACGGAATTAAAATCAGTAACATTTTTCACTTTAATTTTTAGGAATATTTTTTTTAAATTATATCATGGTTTGTTTGGGATTTTGGAATTACCTATTCTTATCTCAAGTATTTGTTCTTTCCTTACAATATTCTTTCTTTGCTCCTCTCACAGATGCAGGCATTGTTTCTTTTCTATGACAATTCATCCCCTACTCTTACAAAATTGAGTGCTGCTAAAGGCAGAGAACTTGTTTCTGTTCTTGGTGCCTCTTCCAAAGAGGTCTGGCACACAGGAGATGCTCAGAAACTGTGAAACTGAACTAATTAAACATTTTTTTTTTCAATTAAAAAATAACAAATGTTCAAGAATAAAACTTGCAAAATACAGAAAGAAAGCATGGAAGAAAGAGAAAAATTACCTATGAAACCATGCTTTCCAAACACCACAATCAACATTTTGATATTTTTCCTTCTAGTCATTTTTCTGATGTATAGCACAATTTATTTAACCAATCCTTGTAGTTGGACATTTAGGGTGTTCCCAATTTTGTTTTAGTATAGATAAAACAACTGGGAGCATCTATATATACATCTTCATCTAATAACTATTAGAAACAGAATTACTGAATCAAAAAATTTTGCCATTTAAAAATATTTATTGGCCAGACATGGTGGCTCAAACTTGTAATCCCAGCACTCTGGGAGGCTGAGGCGGGTGGATCACCTGAGGTCAGGAGTTGCAGACCAGCCTGGTCAACATGGTGAAACCCTGCCTCTACTAAAAATTTAAAAATTTATTTTATTTTTATTTTTTTTGAGATGGAGTTTCGCTCTGTCACCCAGGCTGCAGTGCAGTGGCGCGATCTTGGCTCGCCAAAACCTCCATCTCCTGGGTTTAAGTGATTCTCCTGCCTCAGCCTCTCGAGTAGCTGGGATTTCAGGTGTGCACCACCACGCCCAGCTAATTTTTGTAGTTCTCTTGTCTCAGCCTCCTGAGTAGCTGGGATTACAGGTGTGTGTCACCATGTCCAGCTAGCTTTTTGTATTTTTAGTAGAGATGGGCTTTCACAATGTTGGCCAGTCTGGTCTTGACCTCCTGGCCTCAAGTGATACATCCACCTCAGCCTCCCAAAGTGCTGGGATTACAGGCGTAAGACATCGCATCCAGCCAGAATTTTGCCACTTTTAAAGCTTTTAATGGAAAGGTTGCATTACTTTATACTACTACACCAGTCTGAACTTTTATAAACTTATTGCATTATCAATTCTGTCCCTGACCATTCTTTTTGTCAATCTCTGATGAAAAAAATGGTATCCAGTATTAAACTGTATATCCTGGATCAGTATCAATATGGAACATCTGCGTCATGTTTTTCTGCCTATTTTTCCACTGAAGTTTTAGTGATTTTTTTTTCCTATCTGATTTCCGAGAACTCTGTATATATAAAGGATCATATACTTTTGCGTAGCAAAAGGAATTGTCTGAATTCTCTTCAAATGACTGTCAAGAAATATAAGATACATTCTCAAAAATGTAAAGTGGCCAGTCTGATGGGTAAGATCAGCTCTCCCAACAAAACAGGCTCTAGAAACCTGTGACTTCTAAGATAACATCTGTTTTCTGTATTTATCTGAAATGATCAGCATTTTACTCTAATGAAACATGTTTAGAAGGGACAGGTTAACATAAACTTCTAAAGTGCATAATTTCATTCATATTTATATTTATAACCAAATGTTTTCCTGTTGCCACAAAGCAAGAGACCCAACAACCCCTTCCGAGTTTAAGTAAAACTATTTTTACCAGATGGTCCTCTTTTATTGGGTACCAATATAAACTTATAATACTTTAAAATAGTCAACTGATTGTTCCTGGTAACCTTAGTTCTACGCCTCTTGCAGCAACCAAAGATAGAATTCAAGTACAGTAACTAATTCCCACCCACTTCACCAAAGGATGTGGAGATTAGACACTGATTTAGCCGCCTGAAACTTAAGTACAGCTAGTTTGAATGTGATACTAACAAGCTGAAGAGTTATAATTACACTGTTGTCTGGCTTTAGATGACACACGTCACAACTGTGTCACTGGTCAAAATGAGACGCAGTTAATGGGAAACAGATGTATTCCAGACGAAACTCATCAAGGTTTCTGGAAGTGGAACTCAGGGCATTATGTCCTGAGGAATTCTCCTCGTGCATTCTTTTCTGCCTTCTGGATCCTCAATTTTGTCCCTTTTCCGCAGTGATTTCTGATAATCCCTAACTGTCCCCTACCTCCTCAGTGTGAGCTGACCCCTCTAACATTCTCCTTACTCAATACAAATTTGTGAGACCAAGCCTTTTCTTACAGTGTTACAGTACATTCGACATGCAAAAATTTTGGTATTTTAAGGTAATGATCTTTATAAGCCACTCACCTCAAGGATCAAATGAGTAATGAACTTTTAGAAATCAGTGAAATTAAGAACAAAGCTCAGGGTTCGAGTTCAAAATTAAATGAGGAGTAAATGTGTTTCCCTGACTAGAAATAAGAATTCAGGAAGACGAGCATTTCCGATTGAAAAATCTGTGAGATTTTTAATTACTGAAAAAATATTTTAAAATAGCTGTCATTAAGATGAGAGCTGACACAATTCCTAGTTGCCACCCAATTGTTCTCCCTGCTATCACTGCTATATTGTGCTGTATCCACAACTCCAAATCACTACCATAGCCATCAAGGAAGTCTTCCTAAAAGAACAAATCTTATCAAATCACATGTCTTCTTATGGCTCCCTGTCATGACATGATGAAGTCTGTTATCTTTAGCATAATATTCAAGGTCTCTCATAACCTACTTCTCTTGCTCCAGCTCTAGTTGTATACACAGAAACACAGACTATTCAAACCTAACAAGTTTGTTCCTGCCTCCACTTATCACCCTGCAATGTGAGAACTTTGCAATTTGCTTAGATTATCAACTTTTGGAGGATAAGAACCTTGATCTATTAATCTTCCCATCTCTGGCTTAGTATATAATAAATGTGTAGAGAATAAGGGCTCCTGATGTGAATTCCTGAGAGGTAAGGACTCTCTCTTTATTTCTATAACTATCACCTAACACAACTACCAGGAACTTTCAAGAGGCAAATATTTTAATATATTTTTTGAACATGCTTTATTTCGTTCACTGATTATTCACTGTCTTGACTTATTCAATAAATATTAACTGAGTGCCTACTATGTGCTAAGTATTGTACTGCTCTTGATTAGAACTTTTGTAACTGCTTCAGGAAGTTGCTAATGTAATATATACTAGAGTCAACCCCAATCACGACACTTTAGTGGACTGATTTCATCACTATTTTACAGACCTAATTTATATTTAAAATCTTCAAGTATTACTACGTTTTGGTGATATCCCATTTGGAAATAGAAATAGGTCTGATTAAAAAGTTCAAATTTACAATTCAAGAAGGAATAAATGGTGCTACAAGGAAAAAATGATTTTTTTAAAAAAACAAAAAACTGGTGAATGGGTCCCAAGATTTAAGGTGTACGATTTGTAAATCAGGAGACTAAAATTTCCAAAATTCAAAATAATGCTATTGTATAATCTGAAAGTGGTAACTTCATGAAAGTGACAGATGTTCAATGTATTCTTATATAAGTACTCTTTGAAGACTTTATTATACATTAGTTATATATTAAGCAAAACTTACCAAAGCCTCCCCCGACCCCAAATAAAAACTTTACAGTGAATGTGAAAATTTCTGCATGGCTAAGATTGGCATTACTTACCTAAATAGTTTTGGAGGCAAGATACTAAATCGTGTTTTATCCAAAATCTTCCTGATTTTGTTTCTTCCACCTGAAACAGTATTTGCTTTAACTTTCTTACTTCCTTTCTCTTGTGATGCCTGTTCAATATCTCCTGGCACATGCTGGATAGAATGGCGATTACTTTTTTTTTCAGCAATTTTCGGAATATGAGGCACACCAGATTTCTCTTGTTCAGTCCTACAAAGCAACTCTTTGAACACTGTGGAAATGAAACAAACTTGTCATTTCTTTAGAATATTTTTATACCAACAACAAATTTTAAGAATAAACACAGTCACTTTCCATTATCTAAACTTTCAGTCTCATTCAACTAAATATTGTCAAGTATTTACTCACCCTTTAGCAACTACATCTACTTCTTTCTTTAGTTTTCATACCTCACTATACTTCTGATGTTGCCCAACACTAATAAAAGGAAAGTCAGTTGAGGGGAAAGAGAAAGGAAGTGGGCAGGCTGCAGGCATGTTTGAAAAACACAGGTTCCTATTTAGGGTAGTAACTAATAAAACTGCTAATCGACTAATTTTATAGGAACAGATATTTAGGTTCTATTGTGTTATTCCTTATAATACAGCTGACCCTTGAACAACATGGGTTTGAACTGTGTGGGTCCATTTATACTTGGATTTTTTTCAACCAAATGTGGACTGAAAATACAGTATTTTGGGGATGTAAAAACCTGCGTTATGGCTCTGAAGGACCAACTGTGGGTCTTGAATATGCATAAATTTTGGTGTACATGGGATGGAGGTCCTGTAACCAACACTACACATATACCAAGGGATAACTATATATGTCACTTGAGATGAGACCTGACTACTACAGTCAGGGCCAGATTGTAAAACTTAGATGAGAAAAGCTTTGTTGGGCTTTATTTTTACTTTTACCAAAAAATGGTAATTTTGGTTATTTATTTACTGATTGATTTTGAGATGGAGTCTTGCTCTGTCACCCAGGCTGGAGTACAGTGGCACACTCCCAGCTCATTGCAACCTCCACCTCCCGGGTTCAAGGGATTGTCCTGCCTCCGCTTCCCAAGTAGCTGGGATTACAGGCATGCACCACCACACCTGGCTAATTTTTGTATTTTTAGTAGAGACAGGGTTTCCCTATGTTGGCCAGGCTTGTCTTGAATTCCTGATCTCAGGTGACTCACCTACCTCGGCCTCCCAAAGTGCTAGGATTATAGGCGTGAGCCATGATGCCTGGTCTAATTTTGGTAATTTAAAATTTGGTAATAATTTCTCAAGGTCACATTTATGAGGCTGTCATTCAGTAAAGCTGCTAAAAAAAAATCCACTTCAGTGGTCTGAAGTAAACAAGTAAACAACCAAAGGTATCTTAAATACCTTTCTCTCTCTCTCTCTCTTTTTTTTTTTTCTCCTGAAAAAGGGTCTCACTGTTGCCCAGCCTAAGTGCAGTGGCATGATCACAGCTCACTGCAGCCTCGACCTCCCTGGGCTCAGGTGATCCTCCCAAGGAGCTGGGATTACAGATGCATGCCACCATACCAGATTAATTTTTATAGTTTATTTGTAGAGATGGGGTTTTGACATGTTGCCCAGGATGGCCTCCAACTCCTAGGCTCTAGAGATCTGCCCATCTCAGCCTTACAAAGTGCTGGGATTACAAGCGTGAGCCACCATGTCCAGACTCAAGTATCTTTCTATCAAGTCTAACTAAGTCTGGTGAATTTCATCCTTAATGAGGGTGCAGGTACATTTGGGAAATTCCCTGTCTATGTGCCTACACCAAATTTTCACCTTGTGAGAATGGCTACATCTCCTTGGGATAAAGCAAAGATAAATCTGCATAAAGTTAAATATCAAGAAATGATTAGTCATGGTGCCTGAAGAGGACTGAATTAGAGAAATAGTGGTTGCGTATTCTTAGAAGAGACTTAAAGGTCTTCAACTACATGAGCTATGGAAGCAAACACTCAGCTTATCATTAGATACAGCTTTGAGCAGTTATGCTGCACCTTTTTTTAAAGCTATAAATTGTGTGAATATGGCCACCAAAAACCCAATCACAGAGAATTGTTTTGGAAACCAACAGAAAAGCATGAGTTTCCCAGAAAAATCAAAGGACTCAGAAGTAAGATAGAAATTCTTAAAGCCTTAAGAATTGATTAAAACATTTACGACTTGGTATTCACTTGCAAAATCTGGGCTGATTTCAGGGTATCAACAGAAGGATGATACCACATTACTAAAGCACAGTGCAAGTTTATGAAAAGCATATATTTCTGCTTTCAAAATGATGGAGATTTTTTAGGAGTTAACTTCCACAAAGTCTGCATTAGAATAAAATTTATATTTTAAAATTTTATTTTAAGCCATATGGTAATAATATATACACACATGGATGTATTTGTGTATACATATGTATGTGTATACATATGTGTATCTGTGTATATGTATGTATATGCTTTTTGGAAATAGGATCGGTTCTCACTCTGTTAGCCAGGTTGGAGCGCAGTAGCATGAGCACAGCTCACTGCAGCCTTGACTTTATAGGCTCATGTGATACTCCCACTTCCACGCTGGGTAGCTGAGATTACAAGCATGTACTACGGCACCCAGCTCATTTTTTCTATTTTTGTAGAGATGCGGTCTCACTATGTTTCCTAGGCAAGTCTTGAACTCCTAGGCTCAAGTGATCTTCTGCCTCAGCCTCCCAAACTGATGGGATTAAAGGCAGGAGCCACCACGGCCAGCCAATACTTTTTTAGCTTAAAATTCAGATATTCATTCATTCAAAAAATACTAACATATGAACACAGGTCAGGTACTGCACTAGATATTATTTCTGTATATTACTCCTGTTGTGGAGCTTACAGACAGTCTAAGATGCATGAAATATAACCAGAGGAACTACTTGAGAGTGGGAAAGGGCAATCTTCCTTAAGCAAGTCATTTATTAAAAAGAGATCAGACAGATGAGTAGATTTTAACTAGGCAAAGAGAGAAAAGGATGAGTAATCCTAGGTAGAGAAAAACCAGAAGTTCAAAGTCCCTGTGGTAGAAAGAAAGTTCAAGAAAATGAAAATGACTATAGAACAAGGTAGAGATGAGGCCAGATAATGCCACGCTATGGTATTCAAATTTTCTGTTACAGCAACAGGAAAACTTTGAAGGGGCAGCAGATTTCCTTAGTAATGTGTATGTAAAGTAACTGAATTATTTTTAAAAATCATCAAATTTGGCTGGGCATGGTGGCTTATGCCTGAAATCCTAGCACTCTGGGAGGCAGAGGCGGGTGAATCACCTGAGGTCCAAAGTTTGAGACCAGCCTGGCCAACATGGTGAAACTAAAAATATAAAAATCAGCTGGGCGTGGTGGTACACACCTGTAAACCTAGCTACTCTAGAGGATGAGACAGGAGAATCGCTTGAACCCAGGAGGCAGAGGTGGCAGTGAGCTGAGATTGAGCCACTCCATTCCAACCTGGGTGACAGCGACAGCGTGAGACTGTCTCAAAAAAAAAAAAAAAAAAAAAGTTAAATTTCTCCACTGGACTTGGGTATGCAAGTATAAGTAAAAATTTGTGGAGCGTGTAGTTTGTTGATAAAGAGGAAAAATGATTGTGTTAAATTAAAAAAAAACTGTTAAGGAGAAAAATGAAAGGATACTGAGCACACATAATTACAATGCTATTAAAGATCAATATCAGACATTGTATATGAATCAAAAGTAAAAGTGCCCAAGAATCTATAAAAGCTTAATAAATTTGTCTACGTAAAAATTTAAAATGTCTCTCTTTCTACATATGTATGTATGCATTCACAAACACATGAAACAAAAGTCAAAACACAAACCACTGGGGAAAATACTTTTAACTTTTAAACTCTTTACGAAGAGCTGAAAAATACTATTTTAATTTATAAAGTGCTCAAACAAGTCAATAAAAGATGAGTAAAAATATACAAAGGGGCAGATGAAATTAAAAGACTTTATAGACAAGAAATGCCAAAACACATAAAAAAAGGTACTCATTATTAAATAATGTAAATCATAATTTAAAAGGTTGATTAGACCCACTGCAGAGGTATTCTTATACACTGATGAATGAAGCACAGATCGTGATAAACTTCCAGAAGGTAAAACCTCGTAGTGTCTGTCAAAAGCAATTCCACTTTGAGAAATTTATCATATAGCTGGATCTATATGAGCATAAAAGTACAAAGAGTTTTTATTATACCACCGTTAAGAGCAAAAACTATAAACAATCTAAAATATTTATAGGACATTAACTCAAAAGATTATGGTAATAATAGAACTCTATGTAATAATAAAAATCATGTAACAAGTATATCTGTATGAACTGATGTGAAAAGGTACAGAACATTGTACGACGTATGGTCCCAATGTATACCTACCTTATTTTAGTTTTCAAAATATATGCACATATTACTTTTATTAAAACTTAAAATGACAAGTTAAGAAGTGAGATTTTTGTTTTTTAGAGACAGAGTATCACCCAGGCTGGAGTGCAGGGACACAATCACAGCTCATTACATTCTTGAAGTCCTGGGCTCAGGTGATCTTCCTGCCTCAGCCTCTCAAGTAGCTGGGACTACAGGCGCATGCTACCATGCCCAGCTAAATTTTAATGTTTTTTCGAGACAGGGGTTTCACTATGTGGCCCAGGCTGGACTTGGAACTCCTGGCCTCATTCGATCCTCCCACCACAGCCTCCTAAAATGCTAGGATTACAGGCATGAGCCACCATGCTTGGCCAGAAGTTGGATTTTTAAAGATGTTAGAAAGCTGTGGAAACCAAGAGGAATAGATGAATTAAAATTCCAGAACAGGAAGAGAGTAATCTGAGATTGTCAGCTGTTTTCTTCTCTGAGTGCATTTGCTAAATCTAAACATGAAGTGTGGGTCAGGTAGAGGGACTCTTCTAGGCGAAAGAGAACTTTAGATGGCTGTGAGGGCTTGCGTGAAAACTAGAACACAATGAAGCCTAAAAGTAGTGTCACTTTTCTCCACAGGACAACTACTGTTAGTAGGAGTTCCCTTTTCTCACTCCTCAAGCCAGGCTTCTCCTGGATCTCTGTCTGTACCACAGTACTCACATCCAGGTTTCAGGTTGCTTTGAGGCCAACCTAGGGGATACTAGAATTAAAATAATAGTAAATTCATTGCTGGTGGTGGTACTCTGAATTCTGGTATTCTTCTGTGAATTGCTGTTGCTATCTGCTTTTCAGAGTTCTCAAATAGGTGGGTCAAGATTCTGCCCAGGTTTAGTATTAAGTTCAGTGGGAGATGAAGTGTGGTGTGTGTTTACTATATCTGAAACTGAAACATTTGATTTTTATCTTCATGGACATAAGGTAACAAACTTATAATCTGTGTCTGATTATTTTAGAACACCTGTGCTTCTGTTTCTGTTGGTTCTGGCTCATATGGACTTATAAGAGTGCCTCATAATCTTTGCTTGACTCTGCTTTTAAAACATTATTTTTAAAAATAACAAGTTGTTATTAGTATCCTCTAAAGAAGATACGTATTTTCTTTTGTCAGGCACCTGTAATCTAAGACCAGGGCCAAAACTGTAAGTTTTCTAGGTCCTAGAGGGACAAGTAGAGTACAGGGCACATCCACTTCAGAGACAGCTTTTCAGTGTCTCAATCCTAAGGAGGTTGTAATGCAACAGTTTTATCCTTTGGTGGGCACTAAACTACAAACCTGTAAGTTTATCAAGAAGCTCTCTCAGATATATTCTGTGGATGGGAAAATGGCCCTGGAAAAAAAGACATCACTTTGGGATATAGTCCCAGGAGTGGGAAAAGGTACATCCCGAGTTTTTCACTTTTTTTTATTTTATTTTTATGCTTGTTTATAGCTTTTCATATTTAGTCTAGCTCTTTTAAGTTGTCTTCAGTCAATACTGGAAGCAGAAACTTGATGTAAGATGTTTGTTGTTGTTGTTGAATCCATTTTCCTCAGCTTATAGTGAGGCCTTTGAATTTTAAGAGTCATATCCTTCTTTTACTCTGGGATATCCTCTGTTATTATTTCCTAAATATCTTCTTCCTCACATTTTCTTTGAGATCAACTGGAATAGAGCTTAATTTTACTTTGTCTTCTTGTTCCATAGTCCGGGAGATTTTTCTCAACTTTATTATCTATTCCTTGAAATGAATGCTTGTGTGGGTAAGAGTTATTTCTTTCTCAATGGTTACTATTTATTCATTCCTAATATCCTGTTCTTGTGTCAAGGGATAAAATTTTAAATTGCTCTGTGCAGTGTTCTAGAAATGTTTTTCTTCCTTAAATACTCCAGAATCTGCAAGATCACTCATTAGGTCTCTACCACACCCTCTTAGGGGTGTGGGTCTTGGTGACCCCTGACTGTCAGTTATAAGTAATATAAAAGGACCAAGAATGGTTTGCTCTGGTATCACTAAACGAATGTCTTCTGGTCACGCTTTCCTTTTTGTAGGTGTTCTGACTGTAAGTTTGATATAGGATGACCTAACTGCTCAACTCTATTTCATGGTAATGCCAGTGTTATTAGGGCTTTATCATGGGCATCACGTCTAGAGTAAAATGCTCCATTTCTAAAAATATTTTACAAATATTCCTTGGAGATGCTCCTTGGTGTTTTGCTTGGTTTACTCCATTCCACCTAGGGTAAAGAAGAGCTGACTGCTATGTTTCCCTTTTGCATCACCATGTAACTTCACCCTCTGCCATATCCAATCTAGGGTTTTGTTGGGCAGCTGTTTTCTCACCACTCAAAGGGTTCTGAGTTTATGGCTTCTGTTCTTTGCATCCTTCAGACCTACTTCTTCTGTGTCCCAGGGTTCCTGAGGGTTCACATTATCTCTGTATTTTTATTCAGAATATTGAATACCAGTTAGCAATCTTTATATGACTAGAACAAAAGGTTTAAAGGTATAAGATACTTAGAAGAAATCTAGGAAATAGTGCTAGAGAAAATGAATCTTGGAAAGACTAAATAATTTGCTCAAAGTAAGAGAGCAAGTCCTGCTTTCATATTTTTCAAAACTGGATTCTCTTTTGTATAACCTAAAAGTTGGCATTTCTAGATACTTGTCCAAACACCAGGAAATCAAAAAATTCTGAAGGCTTACTTACTTATTCTATGTGAAGTAACATAATATTAAGAAATTGCCAATTGACAGTTATAACCCAGATTTAACATGATGTAATTCAGTCAAAGGTACACAAAAAGAAAAAGAGGACAAACCCCAAATGTTTCATTTTTCATCATGACTAAACACAGTATAAGAAGCCGAAGTGAAAAAAGTAAAACTCACACTTCCTTTCCACAGGCATAGCTTTTAAAGCCAACTCTTACTTCTCAAATTGTTACCTAAACAACCTACAGAAATTGTTTTCCTCCCTGCTTCGTAAAGACACTTAAATTTTCAATTTTCAATTTTTAATTTCAATTGCTATACAACTTTTACTGCTGCTCTTTTCAGAATTTCAGCAAAAATCCTCAAGTGTCTAAGGAAACCAAATGACAGTAAATCTTTTCTAAAAGTTTAAAAAAGCAAACAGTAGATTTGGTTAAAAGTATGAGCTTAGTCACTGGTTTTATTTAAATATAAACATGATAAAAACAGAATACAGGTACTAGAATCATTTTTCCATACAAAGGTAGAGTATGCTTTTATTAGAAATCTGTAATTCATTGAATACTTAAGTCAATGCTTTGCTCAGTTTATTTCCATAAAACAGCTAATCTGGCATTGGTATTACTTTAGAAAGTTAGCTTAAAGATTAGAAGTAAACCGATTTGCACACTAGCTGGGGGAAAAATGCCTGATTATGACTTCTTATTTTACTCAGGTCATTCTACCTTTCATTCCGTATCCCTCCAGAGTACATAATACATGCTTAACAGACATTTCATAAATGACTGAATGTAGCTGTCCACCTATTTTATTTTCTATCAAAATAAAAAATATAATAAAAAATAAAAATTCTAGAATACATGATAGTTCAACACTAAAGATTCTAAAACTAAAGAGTTTAGACAAAAACATGTTTACATTTTACTATCTTCTCTTTCACTGTAATGACTTTCCTCTTACCAAATTGAAAAGAAAAAGTTCAGGCAATTTTTAAAACAAAACTCACCAAAAATGTTGGTCTTTACAGTAAGTGCAAGATGAGTATTATTCCTCAAAATTTCAAGCGCTTTCATAAATGTAATATTCTCAAAGTTTTGTCCATTCACTTCCATAATCTTAAGAGAAAAGCATTTTAAAAATACAAATTAAGACAGAAGAGTATTTGTCACTTCTACTACCTTAAAAGTTTAATAACGTTTAAACTTAATGAAACTTGAATAAAATGTACTCCTATGTGAACAGTTATCTCTGTGAGAATCATTTTTTTCCTCTATATTGTCATCTTTTCCAAATTCTTTACTATAAACATTTTTTTAAAAAGTTAATGCCCTCTGGGATCCTATTGAGGAAATTTTAAACTTACCCACACAGGATGGTTTATGAAGGAAACATTTTAATCATGTCAGCTCAGCTCATAAAAATTATTGCCTGCATATGTATATACAAATTTGTCAAATATTCTCAATGTAAATTTACTGCATTTCAAAGAGAGGTAATTCATTTAAAAGGAGTACTCTAAATATATTTAATATGATTATCTGCCACTGATTGAATCAGGCAGCAAAATAGCAAGAGGCACAATTGAGATGGGTTCTTCTTCCATGTAAACACTGCTGACCCTTCACCACATGACTTCTCCAATTTGGCTATAACTCAGAATCACAGAAGCTTATTTTAAGAAATACTGATTCTAAGGGGAAAGGATAAAAAGATAAATATAATGAGCAAAAACTAGTCAGAACAGAGGACAGATCTAGGGGATCAATATAAAAATTTCAAAAGGATAAGAAAAAGAATGAAAAATTATTAGAAAAAGAAAAAAAAATCAATAGAAGTAAAATTCCCAGAGTTGGAAAACCACTTTCAACTACACACTAAAATTCTTATCTAGTACCATGCTAAAATAATACAAAGAGATCTATTTAAAAAAATATATTCTAATGAAATTTCTGTGTTCCAAGGAGAGAGAATAAGGAATCTATAAACATCATTGTGGGAAGATAACCCAAAGGTACCTAGAAAAGAAAGCCCAAAGAGTTTGGACTTCTCTTGGGCAATGCTAAGTTGATGTGATAATATTCTGTGGCTTTAGCCTTCTAAGGGAAAAGTCACTGTTAGAAAAAGATGTTACACTCCATCAAACAAAGTATCTTCAGGTATGCAAGGACATACAATACTGTATCACCCATCTGTTCTTTAAAAAGAAAAATACTAAAAGAAGTACTAAAGATAATTGTGAAATGAACAGAAATAATGAGGATATACAGTATCAATGAAATGGAAGTGATCAATGAAATGAGTTAAGCAGGTGTAAATGTTTAATGCTTATTTAAAAGCTATGAAACTTAATGCAAATGTCAAAAGCATTCTTGAAACAGAAGATAATGTTAAAAAATAACAATTATAATGTAGACCTAAAATCTCAGATCATTTCAACAGTAGTTGAGGATATTGAAGGAAGAAGTAAAAGCATGATAAATTTCATTCTCAGGAATGGATTTCACTAATTTGTGTATGTGTGTGTGTATGTGTGAAGAATTAGATTATTAAATGTGTTTCTGATAAAAATAACTGAACGATAAATATATTAACTCCAGGATCCTAGCTATTAGCTATTCCTAATGAACAGTCTGGGGTAAGTCCCAGAAAACTCAATTGTGGAAGTTGTCCTGGGCACTGTAGGTTGTTTAGGAGCATCCTTGGCCTCTGTCTACCAACACACCAGTAACCCCCAAGTCATAATAATAAAAAATATCTGCAGACATTGCCACTAGTTGAGAAACACTGTTCTAAAGCACAGAACCTTTCATAATATGAATGAGCTCACAATTTTAAAAAATGATAGCATGGCTCAGTTAAAATAAAGCCACATTCTAAAACAAATGAACAAAATTTTAAATGGGGAAAAAGTAAGTTTCCTAAATGATTCTGATGATCAGACAGATTTGGGAAACCACCTTTTGGAGTACATGAGAATCATCTAGAGCAGGGGTCCACAACTGCTGGGACATAGACCCATGGCCTGCTATGAACTGGGCCACACAGCTGGAGGTGAGCAGTGGGCCAGTGAGCATTACTGCCTGAGCTCAGTCTCCTGTTAAATCAGCAGTGACCTGAGATTCTCATAGGAGTGTCAACCCTGTTGTGAACTGTAAATGCAAGGGATCTGGGACGCTCCTTATAAAAATTTAATGTCTGACTGCCTGAGGATCTGAGGTGGAACAGTTTCATCCAGAAACCATCTCCATCCCTCCAGTCCCCCTCCCCAGTCCACGGAAAAACTGTCTTCCACAAAACTGGTCCCTGGTGCCAAAAAGGTTAGGGACCATTGATCTAGAGAGCTTTGTTAAATATGCAGATGTCCACACATCATCTCTTAAGAATGTGGTCAACATGATTAACATGACTGAGAGAAGCCTGGGAATTGTCAGCACATCACATTTTGAAATATGCTGCTCTATACTTACCTAATGCCTATATCAAAAAACTAAATCATCATCAAATTCCCAGGAGTATCTTTTTTCTTTGTCCCTCACTTGGCTCACTTTGCTTACAGATATAGTTACGTTACCATATAAACATAATTTAATGACTACATAACCTTCAGCAATCTGCAGCCACTTACATTTGAGAGTGCTATGACGCAGAAGTGCTATCGCCTTCAAAACTTGCAAGGGTGCTAATTCATATATTGATCTTTCTGGAGTATTCTCAAGTTGCCAGCTTATCCATGAAAGATAGGCAGGCCCATTCAAAGGAGGTCTTGCTGACAGAGCTCAGTAGACCATGTTATTTCTAGCCACACTACACCAAATTTTCCATTAAAAGTAATAAATATACGACAAATACATTTTAAAAATAAACTATACGCAGATACTACCTCTAAAAAGAGACTCAGAAAAATAACCCCTTAAACTGATCATGCTTTCTGGAAGATGAGAACAAAAGCAGCAGGCATAATACTTTTAAGAAGGCTTGAATTTAAGTGGTTGGTTATTTACTTACCTGATCACCACGTTTCAGTCCTGAATCAGCGGCTTTGCTCCCAGGTTCTACTCCTTCAACAAAAATACCAAATCCCTTCTCACTTCCTCCATTAAGGCTGAATTGTAGAGGGGACTCACGGGAAGCCTTTTGCAGCACAACCTGTCTCCACTTAGCCTTTGCAGCACAGGCAATATTCAATAACCGGAGATGACCATTCATCTTCTGTAAAGCAGGAAAGGGTACATGTATATAAATGTATCTATTCCTATAGGGTTTTAAAAAGTCACTGAAAATTATCAGAATTAAAGTTATAAATATAAGGACTACAGAACATGTATAAACTGAGGTAAACAAAACTGAAGAAGGGGGCGCTTCCACTCCAAAGCACTCTCAATAATAAGATTTCTTAATATGACTATAAGGCTTTTAGATTATCATAGGTTAAAAAAGAGTTCCAAGTGATGTCTAATTTACAGAGAGATGACACAAAATTACTTATCATTTCTTAAACTTTCCTAATATACACTCTACTCCCACCTTGCTTATCTCCTGGCTATTATATAAAACCAGAATCTTTTAAAACCTTTATTCAAAACCTTGAATGATTTGAACCACCTTTTCAAATACTGTTCAACGTTCAAAGAAACATTCAAGTTTTCACCTCTTCCAGAAAAGACTTCCTTCTTGTATTACTTTAGTTCTTCCTTAAATTCAGTAATAGTCTGACTTCCAGTTCTAACTCCAGTTTCAATTAATCTCGAATAGCATTATTATGTGCAAATCTCAGATCCGTAACAAAAAGCTAAAGGTTTTTTCAAAGCGACACCATGTCTTGTATTTGTTCTGATCCTATATTAACACCTTCGAGTGTAAAGTAGAATGCAATAAATACCTGATGGCTAACTGATTACTGGAAAAAAAATATCCCATGACTTTTCCCCCCCACATTTTGATGTCCCTTGATTATCTACACAGCCAACACTGGACAAGTCAAATGACAGTGGAGTGCCTCTATAACCCTTTAATAAAGTTCCCAGTGTTGTTCACTCTCCCCATTTTGTATAGTGCACATGTGCGGCTGAGGATTCTATAGGAACCAAGGGGTAAGAAAAAGGAACAAATTTGCCAATTTTTCCCACTTCATTCAACTTATCTGCTTATGTTTTACAAGTAATAACTATAGCTCTTGAGCATTTGCTATGTGACAGGTTTTATATAAAGACTGTTATGCTTATCAGCTCATTATAATCCTTACAAAAATCTCAATAAACTAGGAACTACTATCTTTACAAATGACACAACTCAGGCATAAGATCAGACAATCTGTCCGAGTTTACACATCTAGCAGGTGGTGGAGCTTGGTTCTTAATTCGGGCAATTTAACTCTTGAGCTGTACTCCTAAAACCACTATGCTGCATTACTATTTGCTAAAATTTCAAGTTGCTTGGAGCAGGCAATCAAGTCATGGCTCAGTTTTATGTCTGATAGGGAGAATAAAACGAATTCATGAATAGCTACTGTGGACTTTTGAGGGAATTATCTTAGGTGCTGTAAATTTAGAACAGGTGAATCCCATGTAGAATACAAACCTAGAAAGTCTTAATATAGACTTGATATTTAAGATATGCATTGATAGTTAAACAGTTTCAAATAGGTTAACAAAGGAGAATTCTAGCATGGTCTAGATGCAGAACTGGAAGGTAAAATAAAATAGTCTGATTTGGCTATAATCTAGAGTACAAAGGAAAAAGGCCAAAAAGGTAGGCAGGGGACCTGAATATATGGGTGAGGAACTGCTTTGGTAGGAAGTATGGTTTATTGTCAAAAAGAATAATAGTCATCACATGTGTGTTTAAAAAGCAATCTTTTGGCCACACGGAATGGATTAGAAGAGAAACTAGAACTAAGATTAGTTAGCAGGCTATTATAACAGATCAGATATAATAAAATAATTAAGCCCTAAACTAGGGAGTGAAAAAGAAATGGCTGAGAGAGAT
Source organism: Cebus imitator (assembly GCF_001604975.1). Taxonomy (NCBI): domain Eukaryota; kingdom Metazoa; phylum Chordata; class Mammalia; order Primates; family Cebidae; genus Cebus; species Cebus imitator. The sequence continues at coordinate 10,752,276 of NW_016107391.1, read as the reverse complement.
CATAAGGAAATAAGTGAACATACATGTGTATGCCTAAATCAGTGACCTAGGTGACTTTAGCAACTGACTGGAAATCCTGACCAGAAAATTCAAGAAAAAGAGAGTGAGGGTACACATGTAACACCAGGTTTATAAGCCTGAGTAACTAAGAGATAAGAATGCCATTAGTCTTAATACAGAAATGGAAGAGTCAGGCTGGGCTCAGCATCTCACACCTGTAATCCCAGCACTTTGGGAGGCCGAGGCGGATGGATCATGAGATCAGCAGTTTGAGACCAATCTGACCAATACGGTGAAACCCCATCTCTCCTAAAATACAAAAATTAGCAAGGCATGGTGGTATGCACCTTTAGTCCCAGCTACTCGGGAGGTTGAGGCAGGAGAATCACTTGAACCCAGAAGGTGCACTATGCTGAAATTGTGCCACTGCACTCTAGGCTGGGCAACAGAGCAAAGCTCCGTCTCAAAAACAAAACAAAACAAAAAGAAGAAATGGGAGAGCCAGGAAGGAGCGTGAATGTTGTTTGAATTGGGGTGGCAGAGAATAAATGAGCAAAAGTCTAGAATATAGATCTGGAAGATCTAAGAATGGACATTTAAGACACAGGAGAGGATGAAAGGTACTACTGTTCTGAGTTTGCTGGTGTTGGAGGAGGGGTACCACTACACTTTGAAGAATATAAATTATTTTGAGCCTTACCGTATCTTCCAGATTTTTTTCAAATTCTTCTAGAAATCGAGTCATAGCAGGGTCACCTTCAAAATCATTAAAATGATTATTTACCCATAATAATACAATCCGCGTCACCTGTGGAAACATAAAAGAGGCAGCATATGGTCAGAAGAGGCATTCCTTCTGCAAAAATAGATTCCAAAAGCATGTCTAGAACTGATGGAGAACTGACAACCTTCTTGTTCCCTCCCTCCTATAAAAAAGGCTCATTGTAATAGAAAGGCATGCTTTAGTTTGAGGTTTTGCTTCCTTATATACACAAATGACAGAGCCAGGACTCTGTCCGCTCAGTGAGAAGACACAAGCCTGTTTGTTAAAATGAAAGAAATACAAAGAATGTATATTACAGATAGCATCTTACAATGCAAACTTCATGTCATAAAGCAGGCAATCCTATCAATCAAAAATCCCTATCAAAAGTGTTTCCATGGTCAAGAACATGTTTAACCAAAATTGTAACAAAAACAAATCTGAGTCTGGTGTGGTGACTCATACCCGCAATCCCAGCAACTCAGGTGGCTGAAGCAAGGAGGATCCCTTGAGTTCATGAGTTTGAGACCAGACTGGGCATAGCAAAACCCTGTCTCTATAAAAGTAGCAAAACAAAAACTCTTACAAAACTGAAACTTCATTATAAACTAAATTTTCAAACTGCTAAATCATTTACTTTGCTCCAGAAAAGTTAAACATTAACAAATAAGCTGATTTGAATGATGTGTCTAATAATGTAAGGAATGACCCATTTTTAAAATTGTGGTAGAATCCACATAAAATTCATTTTAATGATTTTAAAGTTCATAATTCAGTGGCATTAAATACCTTTACAATATTGTGTAACCATCACCACCGTCCAGTTCTGAGTTCTGGAGCATTGTCATCACTCCAAAAGAAAACCTCAAACTCATTAAGCATTCACTTCCCATTATGCTCTCTCCCTAGCCCCTGGCAGCCACTAGTCTGCTTTTCTATTTGTCTGTTCTGGATACTTCACATAAATAGAATCATACAATACATAGACTTTTCTGACTCTCTTCTTTTACTTAGCATAATGTTTTTGAGGCTCATCACGGTGTAGTATGTGTAAGTACTTCTTTTCTTTTTATAGCTGAGTAATACTTTATTGTATGGCTATACCACATTTTGTTTATCCATGATGGACATTTGGGTCATTTCTACCTTTTGGCTATAGTCAATAGCGCTGCTATGAATATTTATACACAGGTTTTTGTTTGCACATCTGTTTTTAATTCTTTGGGTATATGTCTAGAATTAGAATTGCTGGGCTATATGGTAACTCTGTGTTTAAATTTTTGAGGAACTGCTCCAACTTTTTCCACAGAGGCAACACCATTTTACATTCCCATCATCAGTGTGTGTAGGGTGGGGGTGCGAAGACTGGTTCAATGTCTTCATATCATTGGCAATGTTTGTTACTTTTTCCCCCCTTTTTAAAGCCATCCTAGTGGGTATAAAGGGGTATCTCATTGAGGTTATGGCTGCATTTCTCTATGATTAATGATGTTGAACATCTTTCTTATGTGCCTGTTGGCCATTTACATATCTTCTTTGGAGAAATGTCTATGCAAGTCCTTGGTCCATGTTTAAACTGTGTTGTCTTTTCATTGATGAATGGTAAAAGTTCTTTATATATTTTGGATATTAAACCTTTATCAGAGATATAATTTTCTGGCTGGGTGTAGTGGCTCACACCTGCAATCCCAGCACTTTGGGAGGCTGAGGCGCGTGGATCACTTGAGGTCGAGAGTGCAAGACCAGCCTGACCAACATGGAGAAACCCCATTTCTACTAAAAGTACAAAATTAGCCAGGCATGGTGGCACATGCCTGTAATCCCAGCTTGTTGGGAGGCTGAGGCAGGAGAATCACTTGAACCCCGGAGGTGGAGGTTGCAGTGAGCCAAGATTGTGCCACTGCACCCCAGTGTGGCCAACAAGAGTGAAACTCCATCTCAAAAAAAAAATAAAGATACGTAATTTTCTCTTATTCTGTGCATCGTCTTATGTTTCTTGACAGTGTCCTTTGATGCAAAAATAATTTTAATTTTGATGAAGTAAAACTAATCTATTTTCTTTTGTTACTTGTGATTGGGTGTCAAATTTTCTTATTTGAGAAACCATCACTAAATCCAAGGCCATGATATTCTACCACTATTTTTTCATTTAAGGTATTATACTTTTGGCTCTTCTGTCTCTGACACAGTTTGAATACATTTTTGTACGTCGTATAAGGTAGCAGTCCAATTTCATTCTTTTGCATATAATTATTACTAAATCATATTTTTGTTCATTCCCTAAGCATGCCTTTATTTTCTTGGCAACCAAAGTAAATATTCTAACAAAAAATGGCAAGAGATGGGCAAACCCACAGTTTTAGACGTTAGTCTCCTAAATAAAAGAATTCCACAGTCTACCTGCATCCAATTTATTTCCTTTAAAATCTAACTCAAAAAGATACACCAAGCAATTATGATTCTACTTTTATTGAAACAACTTATTTCTTACCAATTTGTGGAGGTATAACTAGTCTTTCCATTAAATGTACAAACATATCCCATGAAATGAGGTAAGGTGATTTAATTAAAATAGTGAACAACATTTAATACAAAAATATACTCAAAAAGTATATTTAAATAAGTCACAGAAGAGATAAATTAAGGTTTAATAAATTGTTTTCAAATGATTATAAAGTCTGCAACTCAATAAAATAAAGACATTCCCATTTTGATGCTTAAAAACAATCTAGGCCCTCTTGAAAAAATGTATTTGATGAATAGTCTTTCTAAAATATTCAATCAGTTTTTAAATGTTTTATTGATCTCCAGAAATGATAAAATATTTCGGTAAAATTCTAAAATACTCTCATGTAACTTTTATGTTTCCTGAATTTATAGCTTTACCAGAGCTTTATTTCAGTTTTTGCCTTTTACGGCTCTTAACCACTTTTAACATGCTCTTCTGTCATAAACATAAGCACAGAATGTCTATATTGGTGGTTCAGGTTCACTAATTTTTTAGGTGAACTGAATCTTGTTATCATAATAAACACGTACTCTACCAACTATAAAAGTTTCATGAATAAAATTTCAGGTTAAAATCACTTTCATGCCCTTTATAAAACCAACCTTATCTCTTAAGCTGTCGATCTTAAACCATTCCAATAGTTTGATTCCAACATCCAAAGGACTTTCAAGAAATGTCCTATAAGTTAATAGAAAATCTTCTATATAAGTTGGATCCACAATAGAATGTTCTTCTATTAAATGCATTATGAGACGCTCAGGTGTTGCCTAAAAATCCAAGGATAGGAAGGATGAGAAAAAAACCCAAGAGCCAAAGAATTACTGTTGATTATTCCTCTTTGTAGTTACTCCATTAGACAAGTCCTCAAAGTAGAATTTTGCCTTTAAATCCTTACCACTGGAAGAATTGGATTCTAAACTTAATTGTAACCCATTAGCACTCAGAGGTTGAGAGAGAGAAAAGGCAGAGGAATAAAGAGCCAACAGCACTCACGCAGCTGAAGCTGTTTTCACTGGCATTTCATCATGGCAAGACCTTCGAACTTCACTGATTTAGCCCTGGTGTGGGCTGTTACTGCCACTTCTCCTACAGCTAGTGCACGTACTTACTGTCTCAAGGCAACAAAAGAGGTGAAAGTTAAACTAAAGAAAGAAGAGGAAAGGAAAGAAAGAGAAGAAAGAAAGAAAAAAGAAGGCTTTTCTCCAAGTTTAATCCACCTCAAAAATCTTTTCTGTCCAGGCTGCAGAAGGAACACACCAGTTCAAGAGAGCCTGTTTTATTGTTGTTACTTCCCAGAATAAATATTTCCTTTTCTACAGTTCCTCTCATACCGTTTCCTCTCTATGCTAGGTCACCATATTGAGAGGAACCAGAAGTTCTATAGACAGTTTTGAAATTAATTCAGTTTTAAACACTTATCTCCAAATTTATAAAAGAATATAAACAGGCCGGGTGCGGTGGCTCACACCTCTAATCCCAACACTTTGGGAGGGCCAGGTGGGTGGATCACCTGAGGTCCAGAGTTTGAGATGAGCCTGGTCAACATGGTGAAATCTCGTCTCTACTAAAAATACAAAACTTAGCTGGGTGTGGCGGCAGGAACCTGTAATCCCAGCTACTGGGGGGGCTGTGGCAAGAGAATTGCTTGAACCTGGGAGACAGGGGTTGTAGTGGGCTGAGATCATGCCATTGCACTCCAGCTTGGACGACAAGAGTGATACTCTGTCTCAAAGAAAAGAAAAAAAGAACATAAACAGACATTTCCATACTGCTCTTCTTTGATCTTCTGAACCAATGTTTAATCATTACTCTTTGTAGCTTTTTCAAAGGTGGGCACACAGAACAAATACAGAAACAAACCAGATGTTAAGCCTGATATAAAAACTGTTACTCATAACCCCCAACCTTCATTTGTCATATTAATCTAAACAATTTCATTGTTTAGAATAACTGTATGGTAAACATACATTAATACTAATAATGTTCTTATCTAAGAATTTATTAAAAATACTTTATTAAAAGGTACTTTATTAAAAATAAGGTACAAAAATTGCTTCTCTCAAAGGAAGTCAGAAGCAACCTACTTAAGAGATAAGAAAATCATAGGTCATTCGTATTCTCCTATTCTCCTACCCCCACAAAACATTCTAAGCCTAAGAGTACCAAACTGGTTTTATTATTCAGGCCAATCCTGGTTTAGGATCACTTAATTCCATTTCCTAGAATAGCTAAGTCAGGGATGGGAATTGATCAACCTGTTAAAGAGAGGCCATTATTTTGACTGGCAAAATCACAGAAGCAGGGTCCCTATAGAGACTAGGTCATACATTCAAAATTTTATTTACAGATGAGCCCTTACCTAATTAGACTAAAATCTATCTTACCTCAAAATGCCCTTGATCCCAGCCACACAAATTTCCTGCTCTTTTTAAAACATATTATGCAATTTTATGTAGCACATGCATATTTCTTTGTCTGGGTCACCCTTTCTCCCTAAAATTACTTCTCGCTATTTCTTCTAGCCTAATTTAGATCCTTCTTTTCATGTCTCTCGTGCTCTTCCATCTTGAGATTTATCGAGTCATGCTGAAACTATCGCCTTGTCTTTTTTGAAAGACTGTGAGTTCACTGATGTCAGAATCTAAGTATATATTAGTACCTCCCAGATCTCACAGAGGTCCTAGCATAGAGTACCACAAAAGAGTTTGGGAGCCCACCTCAACATCCTAAAGTGCTGGGATTACAGGTCTGAGCCACCACGCCTGGCCTTGACTAGGGGATCACTTGAGGTCAGGAGTTAGATATCAGCAAGGACAACATGGCAAAACCCCACCTCTACTAAAAATACAGAAACAAGCAAAACAACAACAACAACAAAAAAAAAAAACAAAGAAAGAAACCAGCTGGGTGTGATGGCATGTGACTGTATGGTCACAGCTACTTGGAAGGCTGAGGCATGAGAGTTGCTTGAACCTGGGAGGCAGAAGTTGTATGAGTCAAGATCGTGCCACTGCATTCCAGCCTGGGTGACAGAGCGAGATTCTATTTCAAAAAAAAAAGTCAAATGAACAATCTTTCTATGAGCAAAAGATGGTTAAGATTTGCAATTAAATCTGAATGTGAAGATTGTACTACAGTAAAAATAATACATTTTTAATATTTCTGTCACAAAAGCAATCTATCATCATGTAATCAGAATCTGCAAACATTTTAAGGTATGTATAAACTGATGGCAATTTTATGTTCCTTCAAGTATTTTTGATGCTCTGAACTTTCATTAAAGGTATCACCACAGTATTTAAAAGCTACTGTAAAATACATTAAGAAAGTGGGATGCTAGGAGACAGGGTGCACAGAGGTAGAAAGCAGAAGAGATGGCTGGTGGTGTTACACTGGCATGGTAGAGATTGCTTACAATGAGCAAATAATATACAGAGTATAACAAGAGGCATTATTGAAGAAAGTATTTACAGTCATAGAAGGGAAAAGACCCTAGGGAAAACCGTGGTTTTGGTACTGGAACTGGAAGTATAAGTAGTACTGGAATTGAAACTCATGGCTGTTTAAAATAAAGTTATAGATGTGTATATGTGCATAATCAATACATACATCTATTTCCTAGTTGTGATGAAAGACAAAGGCAATGACACCTCAGTAGTAGTGAATATAATGAGTGCTCAGATCTTGGTTTATAAATACTATATTCGGCTAGAAAGAACCAGGGTCTTCTCGAGAAATGGCCAATTCCAGAGCTGGTACAGTTAAGTTCACGATGAGCCTTATTATTTGCCAGATTATACGGAGGTGCTCAGATAATGGGCATGCGTCAAAAAACCCAAGAGTCAGTTTAGGAGTCCCACTGGCTAAATCTGGGACAATTTGAGCATCAGAATAATAATGATGGTAACGTAAGTTTATACCAATACAAATAAATTAATGGAGAAGAAGAGTTTTCATTCCTTCAACAAAATGAGTTAATAAATGCAGAATAAATTATTTTAAAAATCACTATCTCAGACAAGAATAGTAATGGAAGTAAAAAGTGGTGAATATTAGTTTGTACTCGGTACATACTATACAGAAACTGAAAGTTTGAGGATAGTATTTTGATATTGTCAGAACATCTATTCACCAAATATTTATCAGTTACAAGGGGTAAAATGATGAATTTACACTGAAGACACTGGGCAGACACCAACATGATCAAGTAATCATGGCTAACTTCACCACTGATAGGACAACAGGCTGACATCGTGTGCCCTCTGAGTTCTATGGAACTCCTGCCAGGAAAGCCTGACTTGAATATATCTGGGTTATGAAGAAAGATCTAGAAAAATTCAGGTGGAGGGTAACAGTACAGAATATAAGAGCTGTATTCTTTAAAACTGCTAAGAATATTTAACAACAGGGAAGGACTGAGGAACTGGTATAGGCTGAAGTGACATGACAAATGACAACTAAATGCAACTGTGTTCTAGCATAACATTCTAGACCAGAAATAACAGTTATTGCTGGGATAGTTAGTGAAAATCTAAATAGGGTCTCTGGACTAAATGTGTTGTTTTTTGTTTGCTTGTTTGAGATGAAGAATCACTCTGCTGCCCAGGCTGGAATGCGGTGGCATGATCTTGGCTCACTGCAACCTGTGTCTCCCGGGTCCAAGTGATTCTCATGCTTCAGCCTCCCAAGTAGCTGGGACTACAGGCACTCGCCACTATGCCCAACTAATTTTTGTATTTTTAGTAGAAACGGGGTTTCACCATGTTGGCCAGGCTGGTCTCGAACTCCTGACCTCAAGTGATCCATCCTCCTCTGCCTCCCAAAGTGCTAGAATTATAGGCATGAGCCACTGTGCCCAGCCTTGAATGGTTTTATTTTAGCAATGTTTACTTCCTAACTTGAAAGATTCTATGGTGCTTATGTCAGAGAGTGTCCTTGTTTTTAGTATATACACAATGGAATATTTAGGAATGATGAGGCATCACATTTGCAGACTGCTCTCAAATGGTTCAGAAAAAGACTGGTGATAATGGAGCAAATGCAGTGAAAATATTAACAGTTGAGGAATCTGAGTCACAGATCTCGCTATTGTTTTAGCAACTTTTCTAGTTTGAAATTATTTAGAAATAAATTGCCAAAACACAAGTACTCACAAAAAGATAAAAATGAATTAAAACAAAAAAGTCTATGTATAAGCCTATGGTAGTCCACCAATATGTTCATCATTTCTACATACAAAGCTTACAGTCATCTGTTTAGGAAAAGAAAGATCTCTGAGGAACAGCCTGACTAAGGGAAGAACAAGTGTGACATCAGACTTCACATTATTAAGTAAACTGCTTCATCTGCAATTAACAGTGACACTAATTTTGCCAAGACTAGCTTGAAAAGAGAAACAATTATGTGTTTATTTCCCCCCTTCCAACTATAATTGTTCTGTTTATATCCAAGTCTTTAAAAAGACAGGAGGAGGAAGGCAAATAGAAGAGGGTAGACCTTATAAACAGGAAAACAGTATGGGGATTAATACTCAGACTCTACATTTGTGCTAAGGCTTTTGATTTACCTCATTTAGCCCTAATAAAGCCTTGAATTAGCTCCATATTCAGATAAGAAAAGTGAGGTTCAGAGAAGTCAAATGCATATTTCAGTGCCACAGAGATCCAGAAGCGCTCTGTATCTCAACCTAGGATTACTTATGCCTTTATAGCTGGTTCTTAAATTTTGTTTTGTTTGTAAATACTGCCGTCTTTGATGAAATCGACTCCCACTCTCAGTGGCTTACATATAAGTTTGAAAATGAAAACTCTGACCATTATATTCTAAAATAATACCCTACCTACACTGATATTAAATGGCAATAAATTATCCTTCACCATTAAAATGTGTAAAAACTCTCTTAGAAAAAGACAAAAGAGCTAACATTTATTTAAGTTAGATTCCAAAGTGTTAATGAATTATCTGGCACTACTTAAAAAGTGGTTTAAAACAAGATGAAAGCTCTACTGTATCAGTGACTAGAATGATAAGTAAAAACACCCACCTTGATTACAATGTGTCCTTTCCTGGTTCCACTCCGGTCTAGTTCACGATGCTCATGTACCATAACAATTTCTCCCTCTTCCTCAACTTTATGGGTATTTTTTTCCACATGATTTAAAATTCTCCAATAATCTTGCTGGGCTATGCAGACAAACTGTCCAAGAACAACATGGGGACAATTAATGAACCTATAGTACATAAATATATTGCTATGTACCAAGGCAGAGTACAAAGGTAAGAAATCTAGTGGCATGAGTTTCTTTTCACTTAATTCCTTTAATCTTTAACAAAAATGAAGGTGAAACAATTCACATACGAAGAGACTAAAGAAGTCTAATCTGTTTGAATTTTGCTCCTTAAAAGGAGAAGTGAACTTCTACTTCTCTCAAAACTGACACTATGTAAAGAAAACATGAAGCAGGAGCAAGTTAGAAACAAACTCAGAAGTTCCTATTTCTTTCCTTTATTTTTTTTTTAAAAAGGACTCTGAGCTGGCTAATATCAAATAGAAATTTAACACACCAGCATTTATTTGGTATAGTCTCTTTTGAAAATTTATAGTTTTATAAACAGCCCACAAATATCTGAGGCAGATACAAAATCTAGTTTCCTTTATCAACTGCGAGCTATTGAAACTCTTAATTCTTAAATAAAGGTATTTCATTTTAAGGAAGACAAAACAGGCTCAGCTACTTTAAATCAACAGGCAAGCAAGAGGACTTGACCAAAGAGATAGTCTTACCTGACAATCATCTACTTTCGTCCTGACAATTCCATGCATGTACTGCTTATCTAGAGTGGGAGTAATTCCAAAACTATTTCCCATAAACAAATTTTCAACTTTTCCATCTGGATGACTGATTTCTACAGTGCCGTTTAAAATAACATACCATGAGTCAAGCTATAGAGAAAAACAAAGGTTTTATGAATCTTTAAAAAAAGGTAGTTATATGTTAACTTTGAAAAAGAATCTGTCAACATACATAACATGTATAATTTAAAAAGGAAAAAGGAGGATCTGGTTGTATTACTAAATACTCTGTAACACCCTATGCTTTGAGCCCATGCAAGCTACTAAAGCTTATTTTGCTCTTTCTTCTTTTAGTCACCAAACGAGAACTGTCATAATTGACCAGATTCTCTAGACAACATAGTGTAATGTTCAAGAGCACAAACTCTTGGAATGTTAATCCATACAATGCCACTAACTAGGTAAATGACTTTGGGTAAATTATTTAACCTTTCTGGGCCTTGGTTTCTCTGCTGCTCCAATGGTTGTAAGGAAAGTAACTATCATAGAACTATTATGTTAATTAAATGAGTTAATACAGACACTGTGCTTACAATAGTGCCTGACTAAAAAAACATACCTTTAAGAAGAAAAAATAGCTAGCTAATGATTATTTCAGAAAGACTAGTAAAAGCCTAAATTTTAAGGCATATCTGACAAAAGATTCACAATGTTAAGAAAATAATGCCTTCATTTATGCAGAAATATTTAATGCTTTAAGAATTTATTTATTTATTTTAGAGATGGAGTCTTGCTCTGTTGCTCAGGCTGGAAGTGCAGTGGTATGATCATAGCTTACTGTAGCTTCAAACTCTTGGACTCACGTGATCCTCCTGCCTCAGCCTTCCAAGTAGCTGGGACTACAGGTGTGCACCACCATGCTTGGCCAATTTATTTTTTGATAGAGACAGGGTCTTGCTATGTTCCCAAGGTGGTCTTGAATTCCTGGTGATCCTTCCACTTAGGACTCTAGAAGCATTGGGACTACGGGCATGAGCCACTGCACCCAGCCCAAAGATGATGTATTATAAAGGTATGCTATCTATCAATGAAAGACCACTTATTCTCCTTTAATATCAAACCCTCTTCTAAGCCTGAACCTTCAATAGTTTTAATGTGATTTAAGGGAAATCAAGATGGTTGGTTCTGAAGGATAATCAACAGCAATAAGGTTTTTTTTTTCAAAAGTATACCTTTATTATTTTAAAAATAAAATACACTCACTACACAACTTGTAGATTATATAAGCTACTGGAGGACAGGGAGTGTATCTGTTTTTTTCACCCCTATATCCCCGTATCTAGAATAGTACCTGGCACAAAGTAGGCATACAACAATTTTGCTGATACAACTGTGGAAAATTAAGAGAATGCAAAAACTTCTAGAAAATAATAGTTACTTAAAATCCCACTGTATACAGTTGTTTAAAGCTTTTTTTCTCTCTTCTGTATTTATTTTATATTATTGAAATATTTAGAATACACTGCTTAAAAAAATTAATACTACATTCATTTGTTCATCGAACTTTTTGGGGGAGCCCATCCTATATAACAGATGTCTTCTAGGATATGGGAGAAAACATGTAAACAGAGCCTAGAGACAGGGATCCTATCCTCAAAGAAACTGTATAAAATAACTTAAAAAATAACTGAATACCTTTATACTATATTCAACAGCTATATAATAATTTACTTAACTATTGCTTATCACTGGATGTTTTGGTTATGTGCAATTTTTACTTATATGTTATAATATAAAATTATGTAATTACATAACAGATTATATAAGTATATAAATATGTAATTTATATTATAAATGTGCTGCAATGAACAACTTTTGAAATCACTCTTGAGTTTTACATATGTCCTCACGTTAGACACTCAGAAGTGGAATAACAGGTTATGTTAAGAATTTTTAAATAATTTTCTGAAAATACTATACCAATTTACATTCCCACTAGAAGACAATGTTCATTTACTGAAACTCAGCATTTTTACCCATTTGATAAGAAAAATAATGAAGCACTTCCTGATGGCAATAATACCTTTCAATCCCTTTGCATCTTTCTTCCACCCATCCACAAGCTGTCATCTGAGCATTTTTTAATACAGAATTGTCACCTATATGCTTCAACTGTTAGCAGTTCCCTAGGATGCACTGGTACCAATACACTTTCCTCATTCTTTTCCTTTTAAGTGTATAATAGAGACAAGGAATGAGAAGAATTCTTGATAAACATTTTAAACAATAATGATTTAATTATATAAATAGAAAAATGTTTAAGAATCCTTTAAATCTATTTAAATTACAACCTAATTTGAGAAGTAAAAACATTTGGTTCACTGAATATTATTTATGGAGCATCAACTCTGTGCAAAATATACTGTGAGTAAATTAAAAAATCAGGACCCAAAAATAAGGACAAGTTTACAGAAATTAAATTATTTTATAAGTTAGTATCCATAAGAAATGTGTATGATTTATTTGCTGACCTACCTCTTGCCCATCTTCAAGAATAACAGCTCCAGCCTGTTCTACCACTTCAAAAATCATCACCGAGCAGAGTTCTCTCCTTACAGACATGGTCATGTTTGCAAAAGCAGGGAGCTGGTGCATAAACTCCAGTAATTGTTCTGTAAGAAAATGGGAATTCTGGTATAAAGACCATTGAGGACTGTACTTAAAAAATAGAATGAAATCTAGAATTCAATACCCAATTTCCCAATCAACTTATAAATTTATATTGCTAAAGTAGAGAAACTAAGGTACTATTTGATTACTGATTTTTAAAATCAATTTTTTGATTTATACATATATTCAGACTCACATATAAATATGGGCATACTGGAAGATACCAGAATTCCCAATCTCCAGAGAGAACCAGGAAACTATGCAGGTTCAGATGAAAGTAGAGAATATATCTAATATTCCTAGCCACTCCATGGGTTTAGTGATGGCCTTTGATCTAATAGATTGGTGAAAAGTCTTTTGTCTAATTCTTATTAAGCAAAAGTATTTTAAAATGCCATTAATAAATGTCAAAAAGTAATTAAAACAGGGATAATAAATGTGAATTCTAGCTGAAAATGTGTGTAATTAACAAGGTAACTCTCTTTAACCAACAAATGTTTATGAGTGCCTTAGACCATTCCCTGGTATGGATATATGTGTAAGGAAGATATAAATATAAGGAAGAAACATATATAAGCAGCCAGCAAAGAGATTAAGAATAACTACAAGGTGCTATATATCCACAGAAAACAGGAATTAACTATATCTTAATTTTTTTAGTTTTATGAAAACAGTATAGTATACAATTCTGTATCGGCAAAAGTGCACTTTCAATTTCTGTCCAGGTAATGTTCACAACATGAATCCACAACGCAAGTTATTTACTATATCTTCAGAATGGCAAGGAATGTTCAAATACTTCGATCTTTACTCACATAAACAATTTTTATTAGTACCAGCCTCTTTTAATTGGAATGATAGCTATGATAAAAATGCAATCTAAGATAAAAATCTTAATTAAATCATGACAATATATATTTGACACTAAGTGATCTTTGCTCCTTAAAGATAACATTAACATCTTTAGTATCATTCAACTTCCCAACTATAGTAACTAATTTTGTAAAAAATTACATAAAGAAAAATTTATGTTTTAAGCGTACACACAACACATACATATATTTAAGCTAGGGAAATAAAAATATGAATTCACAAAAATCTGCAAGTTTTTCAAAAAGCAAACTCACAGACACTGAACACTGTACTGTGCTTGTGCTTTAAATGTCTTACAGACACGAGGGGAAAAAAATCAGTCTAATGAAATCAAAGCGTTTGTTTTATATATTGTGGCAGCCAACTTCAAAGATGGCTCCCAGTGACCGCTGCCTCCTGATAGTCATGTCCTTGTGCGGCCCCATTCCACACTGTATTAGAGTTACTTGGTCTAACAGAATTTAGCAGAAGTAATGATGCGTTACTCTTGAATACAGATCATAAAAAACACTGTGGCATTTGCCTTATTCTTCCTTGGATAACTTACTTAGGGGGAAGCCAACTGCCATGTTGTAAGGACAATTAAGCAGTCAATGAGAGGCCCACATGAAGAGAAACTGAAGGTCATCATGCACCAAAGCCATGTAAATAGCCATCTTGGACACAGATTCTACAGCTCAGCTCAGGGAAGACCTGAATGGCTGCAGCCCTCTGTCAATTCTGATTACAAGCCAGAATCACCCAGCTAAGGTACTTCTAAATTTCTGACTCACAAAAACTATAAGATAATGGTTGAAAACAACATACATTTATTAAGTTTTAGAATAATTTGTCATGCAGCAATAGGTAACCATATAAATTAAATTACAAATTCTTATGGTGAACACAGTATTTCTTACCAATGTCATCATCAGTTTTGTCTGCAGGCTCTTTTTCAAGACATTCTCGAACAAGATCTCGTCCCTGCAATGGATCTGTTCTGTCAATCTCTTCATCTTCCTCTTCGTCATCCTCAGAATCAACAGGTCCTTCTGGAAGACGTGTCAAATCTACATCTCCCACCTCACTCTCCGTAGCCTACGAAAAGAAATCTTGATCACTTATCGTTTAATGTTAAAAATATTATAAGTCATAGTCTGAATTAATCAAAACTACCCCTCCCTACAAAATATTAAAAAGACTTAGGCAACGCTATATGCTGCATCAAGAACACAACAAAATTATACTTATTTATAAAAGGTTTCTTTCTGCCCAAAATTTACAGGCTCGTCTTTCCACAGTGTGACAACTAGGTGATAACTGAGTCAGCAAATATAAAATGGTCAGGAGACTCAAACATCACTAAATGTATTAATATCTGTTTCCCACCAAACACTTGTATTTCATAAAAGTTTACTACAGAGTTTATTAAAACATGAAGTACCGGAAAGAAAAAGTTTATCAACAATCACCTTATTAGTACCTATTAGTCTATGCTGGGTACTGTGAAGAAGATACTATTCTTTCATCACAGAGACTTAGGCTTAGTAGAGTAGGTAATCATATAAATTAAGAACAGAAGTTTAAAGTAAGGTAAAGAATGGTACTAAAATACTCTAAAATAGACCCACTGTAAAGGACTGAACAAATACTCTTCATTTCACAGTATTTTACTGTTGGATCTAAAAGTGTGCAAAGAGCTGTGATTTCTGAATCAATCTATAAAATGACCTCAAACTTACAACCATAATTTGAAAACATGTTAGTGTCATATATTTGTAAAGAAATTA
This sequence comes from Cebus imitator, assembly GCF_001604975.1. Lineage (NCBI taxonomy): Eukaryota > Metazoa > Chordata > Mammalia > Primates > Cebidae > Cebus > Cebus imitator. The sequence continues at coordinate 10,736,899 of NW_016107391.1, read as the reverse complement.
TAAAAATTTTAAAAACCATAAATTAAAAAGTAATTCACAGAAAATAATGAAAATGTTTTTTAGAAGATAAAATTGTCCTAAGTAGATTCTAAAAAAATATTTCTGGCCAGGCGCGGTGGCTCATGCCTGTAATCCTAGCACTTTGGGAGGCTGAGGCAAGTAGATCATGAGGTCAGGAGTTCAAGACCAGCCTGGCCAAGATAGTTGAAACCCTGTCTCTACTAAAAATACAAAAATTAGCCAGGAGTGATGGCAGGAACCTGTAATCCCAGCTATTGGGGAGGCTGAGACAGGGAATCGCTTGAACCTGGGAGGCAGAGGTTGCAGTGAGCCAAGATTGTGCCATTGCACTCCAGCCTGGGCGACAGACAAAGACTCTGTCTCAAATGAACAAAATAACAAGAACAACCAAACAAAAACGTAAAAAATGACAGGCGTCGCTGAAGATGTGGAGAAATTTGAATTCTTGTGCATTG
>NW_016107391.1:10722042-10736193 GCF_001604975.1 Cebus imitator | reverse complement strand
CTGCAGATCTTGGCTCACTGCAGCCTCGTCCTCCTGGACTCAAGCAATCCTTTCTCCTGAGCACTCTGAGTAGCTGGAACCACAGGTATGTGCCACCATACCCAGCTAATTTTGAAATTTTCGTAGAGCCTGGGAGAAGGAGGTCCCCTTATGTTGCCCAGGCTGGTCTTGAACTCCTGGACTCATGTGATCCACCCACCTTGGCCTCTCAAAATGCTGGGATTACAGGGTGAGCCACTATGCCCGGTCGATCTTCCTTCTTTTGAGGACTACTATTCCTCTCCATCTTAACCCCAGAGATTCCAGTGGGAAACAGTGCCCTGCTCCCTAGCTATGTAAACTAAGTTAGAAAGAGCTTTTCTCTAGATTTCTGTACACAATTAGATCTGGAAGCAGAGCATCCTTTGTAACCGGCCTGAATATTTTTGAATAATATATGGAACCACAAACTTGTTTGCAGTTGCTAAATTGGAATAATCTGAAAGGAGACAGCCTATAGCCACATGGAAATGCCTTTCTATGAAAGGAGAAAATGAAAGCAATAGGCAGGGAAATAGGCAGGGGGTGGGAATGGGGAGGACGACACTGAACAAGAGAGGCAAACAAAGACTCAGAGCAACAAAACAACAGAAACAGAGCATGCAGGACAGAGAAAGAAAGAGCACTGTGACAGAAAGTATCACAAAGAAAGCAGGCAAGGAAAAGCAGGCAAGGAAAAATAAGCTAGCCATAAGGCGCCAAAAGACCAGAGACAAACAGAGGCAGACACACCTGCAAGGATCCAGGTACCCTGAGGCTAGAGTTGCCCCTGCTTTGTCTGGTGGTCAATGGCTTTACATTTTTTCTTTTTCTTTTTTTTTTTTTTTAAAAGATAGGGTTTCACTCTGTCACCCAAGCCATGTGATCATCAGTGATATAATCACAGTTCACTGCAGCCTCAGCCTCCTAGTAGCTAGGACCACAGGCACTGGCCTCTTGGCTTTCGTTAATTCAAGTTAAGCCTCTGATACCTACAAGAGTCTGGATCTGTTTCCTAAGACCATGTCTTATACCTCCTTTGGATTTCTGCACAGCTTTAACTGATAGTCATTTAACAATCCAAACTAAATACTCAGATTGTGATCTTTAAATTAGAGAAGCTGGTTTTTAAGGGTCTGAGATTGTCTGAATGTTTGCATCTCCTCAAAGTTCTTACGTTGAAATCCTAACTCCTAAGGTGATGTTACATGAATGGGATTAGTATAAAAGAAGCCTGAGGGAGTTCATTCGCCCTTTCTATCCTGTGAAGCTACAGTTAGAAGGTACCTCTATCAATCAGAAAGAGGTCCTTTTCCAGACACCAAATCTGCTGCTGGTACCTTGATCTTTAACTTTCCAGACTCAAGAATAGCGAGAAATAAATTTCTGTTGTATGTAAGCTATCCCCCAGTCTATACAGTATTTTGTTATAGCAGCCTGAATGGACTAAGACAGTCACATGGGGCAATTCTATCTCATGGCTGACTAGTATGCTCTGAGCTGTTTTCTGGCTATGAAATTTTAGGGTTTAAATGGAGTGTGTGTGTGTATGTGTGTATATATATGTGTCTGTGTGTGTGTGTGTGTGTATGTATGTATTATATATATATTATTAAGACGAAGTTTTGCTCTTGTTACCTAGGCTGGAGTGCAATGACACAATCTCGGCTTACTGCAACTTTCATCTTCAAGGTTTGATTCTCCTCTCTCAGTTTCCTGAGTAGCTGGGATTACAGGTGCCCACAACCACCCCTGGCTAATTTTTGGTATTTTTAGTAGAGACAGGGTTTCCCTGTGTTGGCCAGTCTGGTCTCAAACTCCTGACCTCAGGTGATCCACCTGCCTGAAACTCCCAAAGTGCTGGGATTACAGGTGTGAGCCACTGTATCCTGCCTGAAGTATATTTTTTAATAATATATGGAACCACAAACTTGTTTGCAGTTTATAATCCCTTTTCAAAGACAAGTAGTTTCAAATTTAAATATGTGTACATGCTAAAAAGACTTGCTCAAAAACCTTATTTACATACACTGATTTAATCTAAGAAACTAGTGGGGGGGAAAAAACCTAAAGCAATATTTTCTATACAATTTCTCAATACGTAGAAGAGCTCACTCCTGGTACATCCCTTTTTTATTTTATCAATTTTTAAGTGTAATCTGCATTAAAAATTCAGGTTTTTAAACCAATCTTAAATAAGATTTTAATCCCCTGACCCAGATTATTTCAACCTAGTCTCATTACCACATTTCAAATTATGTCTGATAAAAAGACAGATGGCTCACAACATAAAAAGGCAAGATAAAATTTAGTTATAGGGACAGTAAGTAAGGCTAATTATCATCTGCATGAAAAGCAAAGACATTAAAGAAGACAGTTCTTTAGGAAGAATGGAATTCATAAGTTGGGACTGAGAGAAGGCTACTAAAAGAAATTTTTAAGGAACATTTTAAGACCAACTGCAAAGGAAAGAATATAATCTACCCTTTCAACTGCCTTTGTAGGCCAGGCACAGTGGCTCCTGACTGTAATCTCAGCACTTTGGGAGGCTGAGGCAGATGGCTTGAGCTTAGGAGTTTGAGACTTGCCTGGGCAGCATGGAGAAAACCCTGTCTCTACAAAAAATACAAAAATTAGCCCAGTGTGGTAGCACATGCCTGCAGTCCCAACTACTCATGAGACTGAAGTGGGAGGATTGCTTGAGCCTTGGAGGTGAAGATTGCAGTGGGCAGAGATCTTGCTGCTGCACTCCAGCCTGGGTGACAAAGTGAGAACCTGTCTCAAAAATCAAAACAAAAATCCCCCAAAAAACCATAACTGCCTTTCTTATACCTGTACTTTTTACATAGTATAAAAATAAAATTAGTTAAGAAGATACACTAAACTACTAAAATATTAACAGTATACAAGAGCATAAGCTGATAAAATAGCAATTAAGAATAAAAAATAAGATTGGTAAAAAACATGCTAGGAAATTTAAAAGAATTTTTTTACCTTAAAATTCAATAAATAAAAAATATATAGAGACTAATTCCTTGATTAAACAAAGGAAAGCCAGGTTCTTAAGATAAAGGTAGACATGATTATGACCACAGGACAAGAAGTCACTGCATGATACTTCTGAAAATGCAGTTCCCAGTTTAATTCTATAATAATTAGATAAGAATTTTTTTAATGTAATATCCATAATGTTCAGAATACAATAAAAACTTACTACATATGTGAAGCAGGGAAATGTGATCTATAACCAGGAAACAAGTCACTATAAAGAGCCTCAATAATAATAATAGAGAAAATGAAAGTAAAAGGCAAGAACTTTCCACATTTATTATAAGTAAGTTAAAGAATTTAGAAGAAAACCGGAAAATATCCATAAGGCGGTGTAAACTGTAAGAAGATAAATTTAAAGAAAGGGCAATAAAAACTATGCCAACTGAACTAGACAGGAGAAAAATGCCAAAAAACATTTAATAAAGCCTTAGAGACTCATATCATAATATCAAGAGTGGGGATAAAATATGTGGGTCAAAAGACACTCCATATTCATGGTAGGGTACACAGAAGACTGATCCCTGGCATTTCAACTAATTTATCTTAGCACCTGGGATATATTAGACCCTTAGAAAGACTATGATAAATGAGTTAAGCCCAGGAAATATATATATATATATATATATATATATATATATATATGTGTGTGTGTGATAGGACTAAGACACTATGAAACTTCTTGTGTTTTTCTTTTCCTGACAAATGAATGTGTCTCTGTGTATATGTATAAATATAATTTGGAGAGGCAGACAGTCTGAGGCGATTTTCTGATGACTTGGCCTTCCCCAAATAAACCACCAGAGGATATCCTTTTCCTGTTTGCATCTAGATAAACATGAAGCTACAACGAAGAGAACTATAGAGCAGAAGTAAGAGTTACACAAACTTACAAAAAACCCTGCATTTTCAAATTTAGGGCAAGTATTAAGCCAGAACCTTAGACTTTCAGTCCTCTCTTTTCTGTATTCCCATTTTAGTATTTCATTTAACCTTTTTCACGGACCATTTAGTCCTTAGGTCTTCTTGGTCAGAATGCTATGAAGTTAATCTTTTACTTATGCAGTCCAGGCTGACCCATTTCATAACCTCTACAACAGGGCAGACAGGCAAAGTCAAGTCTCCTTTGCTTTGGATAATCAAGTTTTAGTTAGCAGAGATCTGCATTTTCCTGGGAGCCAATATTGGTTTCTACTTTCAAGTATAATTCAACACAAAAAAATTTTACTAGATTACTTCCTAAGTGCCAACACTATGCCTGACTCAGTATGGGATACAAATCAACTCTGCACTCCATAAATTTACTATGATGATCAAAAATGTTAAGTTTACAAGGAACCACCAAAAAAAAGCGGAGATAAAAAGTGACATGTCTGAGAGAAAACCTACTGCGAGATTCCAAGGAAGGAGACATCTCTTCTTGTTGGAAAAACATGGGAGACAATATGAAAATGTTACCTACATGAAGCTACAGTAGAAGTGCATGATTAGAACACAAGGCAAGGAAAAGGCAGACATGTTCAGGGAATAACATACATATGTCATGAGGCAGAATCTAGAATGTGTAAGTGGGGGAACAGTAAAATATAAAACCACATTGTAGTTAAAAGTAAAAGGCTTGGAATTTAAAACGAGCAGTGTAAATTAGATAACAATGACGCATTAAAGCCTTTTAAATACAGGAGAATTACAAGTGGGAGTTTAAAAACGGTAACAGATTTTGAATTCTGACTAGGACTTAGATGATATTCCTTTTTTTTTTACCCCTTAGATGGAGTCTCTCTCTGTTGCCCAGGCTGGAATGCAGTGGAGTGATCTCGGTTCACTGCAACCTCTGCCTCCCGGTTTTGAGCGATTCTCTTGCCTCAGCCTCCTGAATACCTGGTGCATGCGCCACTGCTCGTGGCCAATTTTTTTCTGTATTTTTAGTAGAGATGGGGTTTTCACCATGTTGGCTAGACTGGTCTCAAACTCCTGACCTCAAGTGATCCACCTCAACCTCAGATTATATTCTTTACAGAAATATCAAAGAAAGGTGGAAGAGAACATGTGGTGACTAGGGATGACAAAAGAACATACTGGTGAAAATGTAGCACCAGGGTTCTGAAGAGATTGGCACTCAGAGCTATGCATTAGGAAATCATGTTACCATAGAGGTGGTAACTGAACCCCTGGGATTTTTAAGAAAACACTTACTCCTTATGTAGAAACTGAAAAGATAGGTGGAAGATAAATGTGTGCCTTGAGTTGTTTAAGAATGAGTTAATGAACAGACAAGTGCTTTTGTTCAAGAGTCAGTATTTCAGTTTTCCAGCTCATGGAAGAGACTGAAATAAATAGAAAAAGGAATCTAGAAAGAAGTACTCCTTATACTCTTGAGTACTCTTTGAAGATGCGTTAAATATTCTAAGAACATTATGATACCTTAACGTATACTTTAAAATTTTAATCTATACTGATTAGAAACACATTTACACTGGAACCATTAATTTGCTTTTTCCCCCCACACTGTGGTAAATACTGTATTTTGAAGTTTCTTTAAGAGTCGAGGGCTTTTTAGACCAGAAGACATGAAAATTCTCAAGAAAGGAATGCATAGACGTGTAGCCACACATTTGGCCATACAGAACAGTGTAAATAGTTTTCCTGTTAAGAACTGCTATCAGGAAAACCAAATCCCGCATGTTCTTATTTATAATGGGGCACTAACAATCGGGTACATATGGACATGAAGATGGGAGCAAGAGACACTGGGGTCTATTAGAGCAGAAAGAGAGGGGTGAGGGCTGAAAAACTACCAACCCGGGTGACTGGATCATTCAAACCCCAAACCTCAGCATCACACAATATACCTATGTTACAAATCTGTACATGTACCCCCTGAATCTAAAATAAAATTTGAAATTATTTTTGAAAATTAGGAAGACATTCATTTTTCTCGACAAGAAGACTCCACATTAGAAAAAAATGTCCAAATTAATCTATAGTCTTCTGTCCCATAAAAAAAAGCTGGATTTTACTTGAAAAGTTTCCAAATTTCTCTAAGAAGAAAAGGAGAAACACACACACACACAAAATTGCTATTAGGCTATCTTTCTGATCTCCTCAACTCTCCAAATTAAAAATACTTGTATCACAAGGCTTTGCTTACGGTTTTAAAGACAGGGCATTCACTTTAAAAATATCTCATATGCTAAAATTCAAATAACTAGACAAATCATTTCAGCTATTCCTGGCCAAGATGTATACATTGGCAATATACACCTGTAACTAAGAGGTATACTCATAGCTCCAACACAGAATCTAAAGGTAGCCTAAGGTGAAGGGAAAGACCCAGGGTCCAGTACTGATATTTCTTTTCCTTGTTTTATTCCTGAAGATGTGATTAGAAACATGTGCATATGTGTGTACATACACACACACACATGCACACACACACAATTTAGTTAGTTGGGTGTTTATTTATCTTTCCATGGATTAAAAAAAACTATCGGTCTAGAAATCTAGTATTTGGGAGGGTATATTTTATAAACCTATTATAATTCTGTGTTTATTCTTTTTACTTGCCTTTAAATATTTTCCAAACTGTTTAAATACAATCTATTTACTTCTTCAGATTTGTTAAATATACAAATAATACTGTTCATTTAAGAAACAGAATAAAAACTACCCACAAACCTACCACCAGTAGAAAAACACTGTTACTAAGTAGGGCTCTTGAACTCGAATTTACATTCTGTATCTACAAGTATAAAATGTATAAGTATGTGGGCATATATACTTATTTATATAAATATAAATAATAAAATGTTAAATATACCTGCATACTTATCTCATAGATGTGATATGTAAGATTTTAGGCTGGGCTCGGTGGCTCACGCCTGTAATCCCAGCATTTTGGGAGGCTGATGTGGGCAGATCACCTGAGGTCAGAGTTCGAGACCAGCCCGGCCAATATGGAGAAACCCTGTGTCTACTAAAAATACAAAATTAGCCAGGCGTGGTGGTACATGCTTGTTAATCCCAGCTACTTGTGAGGCTTAGGCAGGAGAATCGCTTGAACTCAGGAGGCAGAGGTTGCAGTGAGCCGATATCGCACTGTTGCACTCCAGCCTGGGAAACAACAAGGCTCCAACTCAAAAAAAAATAAAAAAGATTTTATGCACATGATATACAAAAATATATAAGTACTGGCCGGGTGCAGGGGCTCATGCCTGTAATCCCAGCACTTTGGGAGGCCGAGGTGGGTGGATAACGAGGTCAAGAGATTGAGACCATCTTGGCCAATATGGTGAAACCCCGTCTCTACTAAAAATACAAAAATTAGCTGGGCGTGGTGGTGCGTGCCTGTAGTCCCAGCTACTCAGGAGGCTGAGGCAGAAGAATTGCTTGGACCCGAGAGGGGGAAGTTGCAGTGAGCTGAGATTGCACCACTGCACTCCAGCCTGGTGACAGAGCAAGACGCTGTCTCAAAAAAAACACAAAAAACAAAAAACAAAAAAAACATATATATGTATGTATGTTGGTGTTTGTTTTTATGATTTTGATTTTTTCCTTTTGTGTTTATTGTGGGAAGAGATAGCCAGGGGCAGACGTGTGTTACTTACAGTTAAATGATCAGAAGCTTGCTTTGCTTTTTATACACTGAGATTTGTGTCACGGATCATATCCAAACTATAGTGCAGTAAAATAAAAGCAGAGATCAAGTGGAAACAGGAGGTCTATGGTAAAGTCCATCGGAAAGCGCCTTATAACTACAGAATACTGTGGTGTGGTTACAGAGCAGAAAAAACTGCTTTGGTCCCACAGCTCTTCCCACCACAGAGTTTGTGTGAAGATCTCCTAAAGGGAGCTTATGCAAAAGACTGACAAGTAACGCAATCTCTGCTCACAAGACTTGGGAGGGTCTTTGCAGATGGGAGCCGGTAAGGCCAGAAGGCCTATACAGGGCAGAGATCACTGAACGCCATAGGCTCCGCCTATGTTCTCAGAATATGGAGCAATTCTGATTGCTCTGTGTCCACAATGCTCTGCAGATAAAAGCCCCTTGATGCACTGTATGATGGCGCCTTATCCGCTGCACCTCTCTCGCCAAAACAACTGGATACACAATGGATGGTAAAATCTCAGTCTCCTTAGTTGGTATTTCTTAGGAGAACCACGTTGCTACTGAACGCTGCAGACACATGCTCTTCCTCCGGCTATCTTCTTCTTCAACCTCCCTCCCCACAGCCTGCAAAAGATAATGCACCCAATAAAAGCGCAAGAAGCCCAGAGCTCAATGCTAACTCGGATCACCCCACTGGAGCACACTGGACCCCTGGACCTACGCTGTAAAATTCTATTCTTGTGTCTTTGTCCATATTTCTTTTCTCACTCCCTTGTCACTGCCAGACACAGGGCACCTACGAATAGGGTTGGTCTGGTTCCCAACGGTTTATCTTTATGGACTTACTTTTGTTTTGCTATTTAATAGTTTATGCTATTTCTATGTTTGGGCTATTGTCCTAAAAGTTAACTGTTAAGTCAGAGTTTGAAAATCTTTTATCTTCTTTGACCACTCTTAAATTTTATCTTAGGTTTTATATATTCGATGTTAACATTATTACAATTTTCTCCTTTAAATTTCTAAGTTCCTATTTTGGTTCTAGAGTTTTAATAACTTTGTTCCTTTTATCTGTTTACTCTCTCTAAATTCATTAGCACTTTTATTGGTTAGTTTATAAGCTTCACTGCATCATATTTTTTTAAACTATATAATTCCATTTATATGACCTTCTGGAAAAGGCAAAACTGTAAGGGCAGAAAAGAGATTGCTGGTTGCCAGGGCACAGGATAGGGTCAGGAGAAGGGACTTGACAGCCAAGGGTCATATGGGTACTTTCTGAGATGATGGAACTATTCTACATATAGGCTATGCCATGGTCCTGCAATAGAATACCTCCAACCAACACCAGTATGTGTACTCCAGTCCCATCCTCAGGTTGTCCAACTAAAAGGTGAGTAATCTGTGGGTGCTAATACAAGTGCAATGCTACAGTAGCTCCTGTAGCATCTTTGCAAAGATGTAGGGACCAACTGTATACAGCCCATCTTTAGTTCACAATAAAGCATTGGTCTTTCCAAGTGACCTGGAATCTTAATCTGTATACTATCTTTACTTACAGATGTGGATATCCCAGTGATACCAGGTTCCTATGGTTTTTCAACACCAAACCTCTAAGGTCCAGATATTCTCATATATCCTGAGAGAAATCTATACCCACATCCCTGAACTTCACTGATCCAGGGTCAATCCTCCTCAGGGTTTTCTTCTGGAAAAACACGAGTCTAGAGAAGCCACAGCTCTACTTTGATTTTTAGGTGTGTAATTCTTTTTTCACAAGATACTTCTTTTGAGGAGGGGCAGAATGCATGAAGCCCAACAGGAACACAACGACTAAGTGGTCCCAGAGCCATTGTATTGCTTTTAACTTGTTTAATCTCTCTCTTAATTCTTTGTTTCATCTACTGTAAAATGGAGAACAGGGAAAAATTCCTTGTTCTGTATAACATAAAAGCAAAAAGGGAGATGTAGATGGCCACAGCAATGACCTTTGTTGAAAAACGCCATATATAAACCAAAAACATGGGTGTTGTCTTCGTTCCATCTTGCATCTGCCTACAAACTTCCCTTAATAGAATAAGGCTGATTTTCCTAAAATATCTCAATCTGGGTAACTCTGTAGAACCAGTCTAAAATGCTTTCCTCAGACAACAATGATATTATTTCTACAAATCTTAGTATATGGTAGCCACTAGCCACATGTGGTTATTAGGCACCTAAAACATGGCTTGAGCGAGTTGAGATGTGCCGTAACTTTAAATTCTGGTTTTTGATTACTTAGTATGAAAAACAAATGCAAGATAACTCATTCATAATGTTAAAATAATAAATACACTAACTGGATCCTCAAATACTTACTGCTCTGGCTTGAACCTAACTTGGGTTCAATCTCAGCAGGATCATGTGAGGTTTCTCTCAGCTTATGGGTCTTCCTAGAACCTTCTACCCACTATTACAAGGATCACTAAGTAGATTTGAAATTGTTCCTTTCGGGTTTTTGACAATGGAAAAGTAAAAAAATATTCTAATTTGCTATTTATTTCATGCTACACTACAATAGAGGCTTCATAGTAGAAAAGCTCTAAATTTCCTCATGACTTCTAACTATAGAAGACATATATAGTCAATTATAACAAAAATCAGCCTTTTTATAAGTTAAAGTTCAGTTATTCCAAGAACTAATTTTTTAACCAAAACAAGCATTAGATATTAATATGGATTCACCTGGATAAATGAAAGAGAACACCAGATTCATACTCTGCTGAACCATACCTAATCATTCTCAAAAGACAGATCACCTCTTTAATCAGGCTTACAAATTTGACACAGTATTTTTCCAAAGACCTTATGCTTGAATGTCATACTCTGAAAGATACGTTAACCATCTAAGGCATAAGCAGAGAATATCTGGCAGAATTAAAAAACCATATGCACAGCACACAAACTCCTAAGGTATTACCTGATAGATATCAGATAAACTGCTGCTTCCAGAGTCACTGGCAATGCTACAACCAGACTGACTAGAAGACACATGAGTCACCTGTGGATGAGGGTTGTCTGTGAGATGCATCTTGGTAAGATCAGCTGGAAGCTGAAGAAAAAAAAATAATTTAAGTTATTCTAAATGTCAAGCTTTACTTTTTTAAGCGTTGACACGTTAACTTCAACAAATTTTTGTGTATATTACTGTGCAATCTCATTTCTAACCCAAGTTCTCCACTTTTAGCAAAAAGATATTTTGAAATAAGAATCATATAGTACTCTCTGAAACTATTAGGCAATCCTACAACAGTTAGCTCACTGAACAGTTTTCAAAAGAGACTGTCATCACTAATATTTCAGAGGAAAAACTTGGTCCTCCAATTCTCCCAAATAAAAACATCAGAACCTTCCATCGTCAAGTGTAGGAATGTTATCTTTTAAACACACACACACACACACACTCTCTCTCTGTCTCTCTCTCTCTCTCTCTCTCTGCCTGCCCCCCCCACTAATAAAAATTGGTTACAAATACCAGAATAAAACACCCAAATTTTGGAATTAAGTTCAGCTACTGGCAGCAGGACTTAAGACCAGTAACAAACTGATTACATTCAATATTCCAAAATTTTTGTGAGCATCTTTACTTAATATTGAATTAGCTTACAGCTGGCCCCTGAAAGATTTCTTAGTAATCAAAATGATTTAATGAATGTCTGTGCTAGGTGCAAGGACACAAGAAACACAAAAAGTAAATGACTCCACCAACTCATCTTTAATATGGTCACACTCTTATCAGGTATGCAGGCTGTACAATACATTTCATATCACAAAACAGACATCTCACAAAATAAAAGCTACAGCAATTAAGACAATAAACAAACCATTGCACTCCAGAGTAGTAAATGTTTTACATAAGAGGTATGCTTATATATTTTCTAAATGATTTATCTGCAACTTGCTATTAAGGGCTATTAAGAAAAATCAATTTAATTTTTTAAACGGTTTCTCACTGCTTTACTGCTGAAAAATATTAAAGAAACACACATATAGTGTAAATTAAATGTATTCTGAGGAAATGACTGAGCCTGAATTATATTATCTCAAGAGGAATTACTGTAATTATAAAAATTACACATAAAGTATATCACAAACTTCCCCTGTTGATTATAGTGTGTTGGATAACAGATGAATACTAAGATAAACAGAAAACCTGAAATGCATACATACATATATACACAAAATATCTGGCCTCTGAGGTTACTTTTTCTCCTAAGAATATTTTCTGATTCCTAAAGAAAAGGCTTAAAGGCCAAGAAGTACCTGTGACAGCCACTGGCTAAAGGGACAAAGGCTAAATTCCAAGGCCTAGGATGGAAGGGCCATCTTTGGATTGGAACTCTGGAGAATAAATTAGACTCTAGAGTAAATGTCACCCAAAAATAAACTGATGCTAATTTTAGAATCACCTCAATGCTTGATGCTAAAATAAGGTTATACAGGATTACTAATGTTTCTAGTCAACTGTTGGAAGCAAACACAATCCTCACTATAGGAAGAAACTCATCCTAGGTCTCAACTAAAAAAAACTTTTTTTTTCCACATATACAACATCCACCACTCAGTCCAAGAAATCATGCATACATAATGAGACAGGATGACACTGATGAGAAGTACAGGAATAATAAACTCCAGAAACTAATGAAGTTTCAAATAATAGGGTTATCAGACACCGTCTCTAAAATAACTGTGTTTAACATATACTGGGGGTTGGCAAACATTTTCGTTAAGGGCCGAAGAGTATATATTTTAGATTTTGCAGGCCACATACAGTCTCTATTGTATGCTTTTGTGTTTTTTTTTTTTTTTTTTTTTTTTTGACAACTCCTTAAAATTGTAAAAGTCATTCTTAGCTCACAGGTCATACAGCTCACTGGTCACAATTGGTCCAGTTTAGTGATCCACCATACACAGAGAGAAAAATACAAGACTAACAATTTCAGCAAAGAAAGAAAAAGAATGAAATGAAAAATCTAGAACTAAAAAATACAATTATGGAAATTAAAAAGCCAACAGGCAGGCTTAATAAAAGATTTGACAGAGCTAAGAAGAGAATTTGAAAAGTAAAGACTATTCTGAAAAAATATACAGAATGAAGGATGGAGGGGAAAAAAGGTAAAGCTGGGAGAGAAGGGGTAAGAACCACAGGAGATACAGTGAGAACGTCACATCTGAATAAACAGAGTCTGAGAGGAGCGAGTACACAGAAGCAAGACGATGGCCGAGCATTTTCCAAAAGTGACAAAAGACCTAAGGTCACAGATTAAGGAGGTTTAAAAACTCCCAGGAAGATTAAAAAAAACAAACCCCAAAACAGCCTCCCCACAATACCTATGCAAACCAGGATACATGTGTTGGGGGGAGAGGGGAAAGACCAAGATTTTTTTTTTTTTTTTTTTTTGAGATGGGAGTCTTGCTCGGTTGCCCAGGCTGTAGTGCACTGGCACGATCTTGGCTCACAGCCTCCTCCACCAGCTGGGTTCAACCGATTCTCCTGCCTCAGCCTCCTGAGCAGCTGGGACTACAGGCACGTGCCACCACGCCCAGCTAATTATTTTATATTTTAGTAGAGATGGGGGTTTCACCATGTTGGTCAGGATGGTCTCAATCTCCTGATCTCGTGATTCACCCCGCCTCTGCCTCCCAAAGTGCTGGGATTGTAAGTGTGAGCCACCACGCCCAGTCAAAAGTTTTAAAGTAGCTAGGAAAAGAAACTGAGAGGTTAGATTACTTTGGTAGAAGCAAAATTAAACTGATGGTTGGCTTCTCAATAAAAACTCTGGAAGCCAGAATGAAATTGAGTGATGTTTCCAATAACTAAAATTCTATACCTTGCAAAAACAGTCCTCAAAAAAGGGGAAAAACAATTTTCAAATAAAGAAAAATGAAGGAAATAATTCCTTAGTAGCCCTACTATGAATAAAATCCACTGGGAAAAGGAAAATAATTCTAGATGGAAGCTTTCGGGCACAAAAAAGAATAAAAACCAAGGAAAATGGGAAATGTATGGGTAAATCTACATGAATGCTGACTATATAAAATAGTAACATTAATATCTCATGAAGAATTAAATACAAGAAATAAAATACATTACAACAACAGAATGTAAGTCTGGAGAAGGATAAATGAAGCTATTAAAGTGCTCTAAGTTCCCTGCACTTTCCATGAAGCTATAGTAGCAGACTTGACAGGTGAAGAGTATTATGTTGTAATTTCTAAGAAAAGCATAATAAAAAAATGTATAACTACCAAGCTAACAGAAGGGAAAATATTAAATAATCAAAGAAGGGAAAAGTATACACCATGCAAACACAACCAAAAGAAAGCTGATATAGCTTAAAGTACACTCAGTGCAAAATCATTAGTAGAGCCAAAAGGGGACATTTCCTAAGTATCTGAGATGGGGGGGAGGCGTTGATGGGTATGGGGACTGTGTGTGT
>NW_016107391.1:10672963-10721997 GCF_001604975.1 Cebus imitator | reverse complement strand
TGTGTGTGTGTGTGTGTGTGTGTGTGTGTGTGTGTTTATTTAGAGACAAAGTCTCACTCTGTTACTTGGGCTGGAGTGCAGTGGTGCAATCTCAGCTCACTGCAACCTCTGCCTCCCGGGTTTGAGTGATTCTTCTGCCTCAGCCTCCTGAATAGCTAGGATTACAGATGAATACCACCATGGCCAGCTAATTTTTGCATTTTTACTACAGAAGGGGTTTCACCACATTGGTCAGGCTGGTATCTAGCTCCTGACCTCATGTAATCTACCCGCCTCAGCCTCCCGAAGTGCTGGGATTACAGGCATGAGCCACCATGCCTGACCAAGGTGATGGATTATTAACTACCTTTGATTGTTCCACAATGTGAACATATATCAAAACATCACACTGTATCCCATAAATATATCCAATTATTTGTTAATTAAAAATAAACTAAAATTTTAAAAATGTATAAGGCAAAAGTGTCATCTACAGTTATGCTATAAATTTTAATACAGATCTGTTTGTTTGAATGAGCAAAACATAAAAACAAAACAAGTAAAGATATAAAATATATGAACATAATTAACAAACAACCTAAAGAGTACAGATAGAATAATGGAACCCCAAACTCCAGAACACATTTTCTTTTACAGTACATATAAAAACATTTGTAAAAATTTACAGGAAGGCAAGTCTCAACAAATTACAAAAGATTGAAATCAGAGAAAATTCAGCAATAACAGTTCAAATAAGGTAAAAATAAATAACAAAAAGATAAACAGAAAACTACCATGTACTGGAAAATTATAAATAATCCTCTATTGAAATGGCCCATAAATCAATGAAGTCACATTGGAAATTAGAAAATATTAAAACAGAAAATTAAGATGCTATATATCAAAACCTGTGGGATAAGTTAAAGTCATGCTTAGAGGCCATTTATAGCTCTAATATGTATATCCAAAAAGACAGCAAAAAAAATTACAATCTTATAACTGTTTACAATAATGCAGAAATATTGATGAGGATATGACACAGTTAAAAGACCTTCCTCTCAGTTTCTGTTATTTAGATATTTTAAAAACTCATCTAGGAATGAAGTAGTTGGAAAGGCGAGCACTGAAAATAGCTTTAAAATGTGAGATGTTTGGTTAGGATGTTAGGAGTAGGAGATAGTATATATTCCAAATTCCTACAGAGGTAAGAAGACCAAGGAGAAGAAAGTCATTCTTTAAAGTAACACAATGAACCAAAAGCCAGAAGTCTGTCAAGTGGCTTCATAGCACTGACAATGTACTAAGCAATCTTTACCCTCACTAGACCCTAAAAAACAGGCGTTATTATTATCTCTATTTCACTGATGAGGAAGCTGAGGCAGTACAATTAAGCAACTTGTCCCAGATCTTACACTCAAGTTAAGTAGCAGAGTTGGGAATCGAACCCAGGTAGGACTCCAGCATTTTTTCTGTTATATTCTACTTTGTGCCAGGGACTCTGATGATAACATAAAAATGAAAACATATGGGCCCTGCCTTCAAGGAGCTCAGTCTAATACTAAAGAGTGGAGACAGATTTATAAGCAAAGAAGAGCATCTGCTTTCTACTTCATGAAGAAAATTTCATACAGGAATTCCCTCAACCTCCTTACACAATGAGAATAATAATGATGCTGACTGCAGTTAGCATTTGAGTACCCACTATTGATACCAAACATACACTTTTACATGCCTTTCACATAGATTCAGACAACAAGACGAGGTAATACTATGATTATACCAGATTTATAGAGTCGAAAACTTAGTATTAGAGATGTTATAAAGGTTTCCCAGGTTCACATAGCTAGCAAACTGGGGTGCTGGGATCTGAAACCCAGGGAGCCTGACTAAATCCACCACTCTTTCCTATTAAGCTGTTTCCAGATTGGGAAATAGTTGGGAGTTCACAACACCCAATAGTTTATCTTTTTTTTTCTAACAAATGAAGCAAAAAGGAAGGCTTTTTCTCCAAGAGAAGTTCTTGGTTTCTTAAATTTTCTCCATTCTCAGCTTACCTGCTCTTTCTCTTTCTTTTACTGATCCACCCTGGACTCAATAGCTGACCTTTCATCAGCAATTCATTTACCCCATTGTCCTTCCAGCCCACCATGTCTGGCAAAACTTCCCATTTTCCACAGTATCCTTCATCCATTTCATGTATCTAAACTTCTGCGCTCTGCTGGAGATCGTATGTCCATAAGACCTACTGTTAAAAGTTTTACTGGAGGCAGCAGGAAAATTTTTTAGCTAACAGCTTGAATACTGACATTATGAAGTTACAAAGTCTGTTGAATACTTCATATATATACGGCGGGAAGCGGGGGGCAAGAGAGATATTGAGAAAAGGTTAGAGGTAGAATATAATTAGCAATGCCAAGCTAGGCATTTTGAATTTGCCTACAGACAACATACAGCTACTGTAGGTTTCTGGGAAGGACAGTGATATAAGAGCTGCTATATTTCTTAGGCTAGATTTTGTTACAACACTAAAAGGCCCTGAGATAATTAAGGCTTACCCCAGTGAAGTGTATAGGCAACTTTTGGGTCAACTGCCTTAGTATACAGAGACTCAGATATCCAAACTGTCCAGGTGTTTTGGCTCTGTCATCTCAACATAAGGCCACTTAGGTCACAACGGCAAGAAGAAAAAAAAACAGCTGGAAGAGAATGTTACCCTTGCAAGCAATCAGATAAATAAAAACTAAAACAAATACATTTTCTCCCCATCAAAATGGTAAATAGCAAGTTTGATAATACAAAATGCAGGAAAGGCTATGGAGGAAAACAATATTCTCATAAACTGCTAATGGTAGTACAAACTGGTGTAACCATTTTGGACAACAATTTGAGGAGTGGCCACTTGGGGGAGCAAATGTAAGATTGGTTACATTTAAAATATATAGGCTAGGTGTGGTGGCTCATGCCTGTAATCCCAGCATTTTGGGAGGCCAAGGCGGGCAGACTACCTGAGGTCAGGCGATCAAGAACAGCCTCACCAACATGGAGAAACTCCGTCGCTACTAAAAATACACAATTAGCCAGGTGTGCTGGCACATGCCTGTAATCCCAGCTACTCAGGAGGCTGAGGCAGGAGAAGCACTAGAAGCCAGGAGACGGAGGTTGTACTGAGCTGAGATTACGCCACTGCACTCCAGCTGGGCAACAAGAGTAAAACTCTGTCTCATAAAACCAAAAACTAAAACAAAATATAGGTACCTTATGACTCAACATTTCTCTTGGGGTACCTACTCTTAGGATTACTCTGGAAGCAGAGAAGGTGAAATAGAAGAAAATGATAAACACAAGAGACAGGAGACACTAGTTGAAGTACAAGATGATGGAGGCCTTACAAAATTAAAAGCCACCAGTATTATAAGAGACATACTAGGAGTAGAGAGAGTGACATATGAAGAAAAGTATCAGGTGACAGAGAGAGAAAATTAAAAATATATTCTAAGGTCTAAAAAGCAGTATGGAGCCTGCTTTATGGAGTTTACCATTTCTCAAAAGCCATAAAGGAAATAGTTATATCTAATCTTAGGAAGCCTGGGTATACACACAAGAGATCACAGCACTATGCCTGAGGTATGTGAAACCACAGAGAAACACGGAACATTCCTAACTCATTATTTTTACTAAAAGATGAGAGTTGGAAGGATGTTTCTAAATGATGTAACTTGTAAGTATTAAAAAGTTTTTCAATTATAAGACACATTATTCTTCCCACTTTAATATTTTTGAAACCATAAAGAAGCTTTCAATCAATATTCATTTTTAACGGTGAGCTTATTAAAAGTAAATTACTATAATTTAGGAGAAAATCAGTGTTAAGAATGCTTGGCAAGTCTGAAAACAAGAAAGGAAGTCAGAGTGGTGAGAGTGAATGAGGAGTATTGTAGGATATAGGTAGAAGAGAGAGCACCCACTATTTGGTAGGTCATGGTGAAGACTTGGACTTTTAGTCTGAAGAAAGTCTGTTAAGGAGTAAGTGATCAGCTGGGTGCAGTGGCTCACACTTGTAATCCCAGCATTTTGGGAGGCCAAGGCGGGCAGACCACCTGAGGTCGGGAGATCAAGAATAGCCTGACCAACATAGAGGAACCCCACTGCTACTAAAAATACACAATTAGCTGGGTATGCTGGCACATGCCTATAATCCCAGCTACTCGGGAGGCTGAGGCAGCAGAAGCGCTAGAACCCAGGAGGCGGAGGATAGGTACATATCAAGTACTGTGGATAGGTACAGTAGTTAAGGGCAAAGAAATGACCTGCAGTTTTAGCTGTGGATAAATCAAATCCTACAGTGACCAGCGACTGTAGGAGCACCTCAAAGAAGCAAACAGAAGCCAAAGTGGTAATGCTTTCTCCACCCAGTCAACATTCACCTCAAGCAAGCAACTCTAACAGATCAGGAAGGTGAGTTCCCAACTAACAACCACTTAAATGAAGTTAACCTCCTGAAAGAAACCTCAAAAATTCAATTTAATCTCTCTCTAGAGAGACTGGAAAAAATAAAAGAGTTGCAATTAAAAAACAAGAGGCCAGATGTGGTAGCTCACACCTGTAATTCCAGTACTTTGGGAGGCTGAGGGGGTGGATCATTAGAGGTTAGGAGTTTGAGGTTGGCGTGGCCAACATGGTGAAACCCTACCTCTAATGAAAAAACAGAAATAGTTGGGCATGGTGGCAGGTACCTGCAGTCCCAGCTACTCAGGAGGCTGAGACAGAAGAATTGCTCAAACCCAAGAGGGGAAGGTTGCAGTGAGCCAAGATCATGCCACTGCACTCCAGCGTGGGCAACAGAGCAAGACTGTCAAAAACGAACAAACAAAAAGATGAATTTCTCACAACTGAAAATGAGAATTTTCAGCTTGAGAGAGTACTCTAAAAGGGTCAATAAGGGGAAACAAAACATTAGGCAATCCAGGGCAAAACTTCATACCATCAAAGTTTAAAAAACAACAACAACAACAAAAACAAACAAAAAAAAAAAAAAACAAAGGCTGGACAGAGTGGCTCATGCCTGTAATCCCAGCATCTTGGGATGCCAAGGCATGATGATTGCTTGAGTCTTGGAATTTGAGACCATCTTGGACAAGATGGAGAGACGCTGTCTGTACAAAAAAAAATTAGAAAATTGGCCAAGGATGATGCTGTGTATCTGTGGTCCCAGCTGTGTGGGAGGCTGAGGTGGGAGGATTCCTTGAGCCCAGGAATTCAAGGCTGCAGTGAGCCATGATCACACTACTGCACTCTGGCCTGGGCAACTGAGCAGGACCTCGTTTTTTTTTGTTTGTTTGTTTTTTTGTTTTTGTTGAGACAGGGTCTCGCCCTGTCCACCCAGGCTAAAGTATAGTGGTGCAATCTCAGCTCACTGCAACCTCTGAATCCCAGGTTCAAGCGATTTTCCCACCTCAACCTCCTGAGTACCTGGCACTACAGACGTGTGGTACCACACCCAGCTAATTTATTTTTGTATTTTTAATGGAAATGGAGTTTCACCATGTTGGCCACACTGGAGGACCACATTTCTTTAAAAAAATAAATAAATAAGTAAAATAACAAAACAAAACATAACTACTAACAAATGTACTTAATAAAGGAAAAAAAATTATAATGAGCTCAGACTTCTCATCAGCAACACTGGAGGCCAGAAGACAGTATAGTAACTTTTTCAAAGTGCTAAAGGAAAAAGGCTTTGGATTTATTATTTTATTTTATATCCAACTAAACAATTATCTTAAGAGTAAATATAAAGGCAGGCATTTTGAACATACAAGGACTTAGGGTTCATTCTTTCCCAACCCCCAAAAGAATCATGCTAATATGACTATTTATTTTAGCAAGAAAATTAAGGAATTGAGAAGTAGTAAAATGCAAGTACCTAGTAGCATAGGCAAAAATATATGAAGAAAACCAGTAAAATGTACTGAAAAACCAAAGGTAGAAGTATAAAAAATTTCTAAGTTTTATGTGTTTAATTACAATTCAGAGTCAAAATTCCATCAATAGTAACACAAGAGAAGGGGGACAGGGATATGTACTCTTACAAATACTTGATTTACACAGTAGAGTACCAATCACATAATTTTGCTCATATAATGTTTACTGGCATTTCAGGAAACCTCAGAAGCTGATCGTTAAATTTTTCTTTGACTCTTCTATATTTGTTAAATCTGGGATCAAAAGTTGGCTATCAGTAACTCCAAAGGCTATTTTATTTTGCTGGTTACCTTAGAAAACAACCCCTATATCTCATTCTTAATTTTCTTTAAAGTTTTTTTTGTTTGTTTGTTTTTTTAACCTAGACTTCCTCACTCCCTTTCTACAAGTGGTTTAAACCTTTGTAGTATAGTGCGGCTATCAAGCATCAGCAATGCTTGGGCCATATAGGTGGCATTTTCACTAAAAAAGCCATTTATGCCTTAGCCAGATAATAGCACAAACACATTGTGTACCTAGGCTTCTTTTCATCTCTTTACATTTCAATCACCTGTTTGCCAAATCGACAGTGAATTTAACTGTCTTTCCAGAAGCTACCTTTAAGAAAAATATGCAATGAGCTAGGCCAGATAAAAGAGAAAAACACCATGATGGTATCATACCATTTCTCCCTTAGTCACAATCAACAGGACAACCTTGAAACAAAGACATGATTTCAGACCACAGGAAGAAGTGTCTCTATTGTGCCTGTCTGTATGCAAGAGAACCAGAAAAAATCTTAACATATTAAATGTTATAATTTAAATGTTTTGAAAAAACATTGTTTTATAATACATACATGAGACAGGAAAGATAACTTGAGTGGCATCAAATTACAGACTATATAAATAGCCACTATCTGTAATAAAACTTGCTGAATTAGTTTTATTTTCCTACAACCTAGCCTGGAATGTTGTATAGCACTTTGCTTTTTTGCGAGTTATTATGTTTATTTAAAAAAGACAAGTATGATAGATGACCTTAAATAGTCTCCAGCTAATGGTTTACTATTTTGAAAATACTTAGACTCATTATTTAAATATTTTTACATAACTGATTTTCATGAGTATTTTCTTCATATTACTTCACTGCTTAAGAATTATCAACTAACCTTTGTAAAACAGCACAATTCAGTTGTAAAACAGCACAATTCAATCATAATTTATCTGACAGCATATTAATGAAAAATGTCATAATCTAGAAATTAGACTAAATTAAGAAAATGAGGCAAGTTAGAGTATGATCACTAATAAGTACACAGCAATAGTCATTATCAAAGGAAATTCAGTCTGAAGAGAGTATATCTCAAATGCACTGCATTCTAAGTCTATAGGTTTAAAAGCCATCTTTCAAATCTTCTTAGAGGTCATATTAGAATGTTTTAGAGGTTTCTTTAAATTTAAAAACAAAATGGCAATAAAGACTACTTTGTAGCTCTTATTTTTAAAGTTTAGAAGCTATAACAGCACAATAAAGCTCATTTACAATTCAAAATAAAATTTGATAACTGGATTAAATCAATCACAAAGAAAATAACAATTACTTACTTTGGAGGCCCATGGCTGAAGACAATTGGCATAACAGCGAACAAGAAAAGCCATTTCCTAGGCTGGAAAGGGTAGTTTCCTTTTCAAACCAGAGCCACAGTGATGAGTATGGTGACAAAATTCTGCTAAGTTTCTTTCTACAAATCACGTACCACTACAGTGTTTATATAAAGGCAGCCTCTCCAAACCCCTTTAAAAACTGAAATCAGGAGCTTTCAGTAAAGTATTGTTCTAAATCAAAACATTCACTTTAACAAGCAAATCACAGTAAATGAAGATGTTTACATATCTGGCTCGGTATATACAGACATATACATACGGCCTCAAGCACCTGGCACAGACATGCAGAGTGGCAGCACAACAGTTAATACAGTATCAATCAAAGCAAATCAGGCAACATGCACCAAATCTGTGTTCCTGGATTCTGTGAAATCTTTCCTCTCTGTAATATAGCTTTGCCTTTTCTTCAACTTATTTCATTTTGTAGAACAAACACTGCAGCAGTGATTCTTCTGCATCAAAAATAAACATTGTATCCTGAAGATTAAAGTTTTCTTCTTTATATTCTTAACCACCAGAGGTTTAAAAAAAAACAAAAAAAACACCGCTGAGCAGATGGCAGTTAGAGCAAACAGCAGTTAGATAATATATGTAACTAACAGGTTTGTTCTGTAGAATGCCTAAGAATCTCCAAAATTCTAACTATTTTCTCTATTCACATGCACTGTTTACAGCTCTGCAGCACTGCTTCTTGTTCTAATGCATCAGTAAAACAGCACTGTTGTAAGTCTGGCTTTTCTGGTTAAACATTTTTTATATAATATGGTACAAAACCACTATACCTTTTGCTAAAGCAAGACTGAATGTTACTGTCTTAATTCCTACTGTCCTTGCCTGTTTCACAGCAGTTCCCTAAGGAGAAGCTCCTATTGATTCTATGCTCTGCAGCAAGATGAAATATCTAATAAGAAGGAAAGAGAGTGGGAGGAGAATAGAGCTAAAAGGATGACATCACCTGTACAGAAAGCCTCCAGAAACTGCATTAGATCAATTGGCTACTGTATCTGCAGATGTAGCCCAAAGAGCAATTTATTGAAAACACACACACACACACACACACACACACACACACACACACACACAGCATATCCACAACCTCAATCCTCCCTTCCATGAGACATGTCAGCAAGCTAAATTCTTTAAGAAAAAAAATTGGCTTAAGCACCCTTTCTACTCAACAGTTTTAAAAATCCATTTTGATTTTTAATTCTGTACAATGATACACAGCTATATTTGAGAAGCTATATTTCCTATTATTATTCAAATATAATACAGTATTGTCCTAAGGTAAAATAATAAGCTCTGTTAAGATACCATTGCATTCCAAATAGATAAGGCAGCCTAGGTTCTCAAATGTCACATGTATTTGTTAACAAGAGGTTTCTACTTGCAAAATTTGCTATTTACCAAATAACTGTTCTGAACTCTAACATTAAAAACATACAAACTAATACTAAGATTTGTATGTAGATAGTAAATTTAAATGGAAATAAATTTCATTTTGCAAAGGAAAGCTGGAAAAAAATCACATGTACAGCAATAGTTGCAGCATGCACCAACTCCTTTGAGAAAGAATCACCTACACAACATGGTACTTTCCTGTAGCCCACTGCTCAATTCCTAGAAAGACAAGAAGCCAGCAAAACTCACTCAGAAGAAATCAAAGAAAATGATTAAACTTGCTTCCAAAGTGAGTGTGAACTAAAAAAAAATTGCTGCCCCCCCTTTTTGGTAGAAATTACAGAAAAAGATTTTAATTTTGCCACACCCTTTTCCATCTGAAAACACAATACTACTGGTACCCATCCTTGCTCTTCATGCTTCTGCTACAAGGCAGAAGATACTCCAACTAAGCTTGCAATGGTGGCTTCTAAAGGCCAATCCTTTAAGACACAGTACCCAATAGTAAAATATAGTTAGCTGCACCTCCAGGCAGCAACATTATGAGAATAACAATCGGTGAACAAATCAAAGCAATAGAATTATTTTGCTTTATTCACCTAACAATTTTATTTTGGGGAAAACGGGCTGCGCAACATAAGAGGAGCTGTTACCTGGGAGACAGGTATTTTAACAAAGGACTTCACTGACTGCAGAAGAAACATCTTGTCATTAGGCACAAAAAGAATAAGTTCGTCCAGTATCTTTCAGCAAAGTCTGAGTAACTTTCTGAACAACATTATGCTGCCAGTCTGAATTACGCTGCTACTTATAAATCTAGAATTTCAGTTAAACTAAGTATAATTGTGAACAAAGACAAGTTATGCTTTCAAAATATGTAATTATTTAGATTTTCATAAAGCTTTTAAAAACTAAGTTTTTCTGCCAAAATTCCAAATTCCAAAAGACACAATACCAAAATACACAATACCTGCATTTAAATATAAAATTAAATCTCACAAATGCAAACAAGCATGACTAGTTTTCTGAACATAAAACATGGAATATTTATACAGGTTGATTTTCAAGCACCATTTTCTTTGTTTCAGTTTATTTTAAATCAATCATACATGAGATGGAATTCCACTTGATACTTAATATTCTTGGAAATACATCACATGTACACCATTACATCTTGGTATATACACACATGTACATCTTGGAACATTAAGTATCAAGTGCACATTGATTAAAATCTAATCTTAATCATTCTTTAAAATAGAAAAATGATAGTAGGTACTTTGTATGTACATGAGGACAACTTTCACTAAAGATAAATTTCTAAAAGATGAGTATTTTACACATAAATATTAGTAGCAAGATTCAAGAATACTAAGAATTCAAACAACAGACAGTAATTATATTCATGTATAGTACCAACAGAATATATTAAAGGCAAATCAAGAAGCAAAATTTTAATGCAAACCTTTCCCCCCTTTTTATAAATCATGCTAATAAACACACAAAGAAGGACCTCAAGCTGAGCAAGGGAGACAGCCATCTCTTCTTAGCTGCTTTAAAAAACGGCTGCACAGTTTTTTTAAATGCAATCCACTAGTGCCATATGTTAGACCTACTGTAGTAAACACCAACTCAGTAAAGGAACAAAACTCTCTTTTCCTTTAGTTTGGCTTGTAAATGAAGATGACATCATCCTTTTCCTTGTTCTACCAATCATCTCATAGTATCTTTGATTCCAGAGAACTGTATAGTAAACCTATCATGCAAAATATCCCTGTGAAACAATACCAAGAAAAGAAACAGGCCAAATTCCAGAGTCAACGTGGGAATCTACCAGCATTCTGAAGAAATAATGACTTCACCTTTTAATTACTGAACAAAGAAATAAACATCCTTTGAAGAGAATAGTAATTTATCAAATAACTAAAATAAATGACTAGTTGAATAACCCATTTGTCACTTGGATCACTTTTAGAATTTTATCACAATCTCATTTCATTATCTTATCAATTCAAATGAATTAAGTGCAGCAAAGGAGAATGTCCTCATCCACATACTGTCTAAGAATGACTACAGGACAGCCACTTACAAACACATCTCCCCTGCATATAAAATGCCATGATGCTAACCCATATTAATGAAATATTTAGCTTTAGAAGGGTCTTTTGGACTACTATAAAATAGAGCAATGTATGTTGACTCTGCAAAGCTTCAAATCATTACAAAATACTTATATAAAAGTATAAATGTCACAGTTATTAAAATTTGTTAACTGTGTATATTATTTAAACAAAAATACAAACTGAAATACTTGAAATCATGTTTAGAAAGGCAAATATAAGGTTCTGATGGTTACTAAACTAACCATAAACCTATCTTTTATGTCAATATGTGACAACACTGTAAAGAAAGGCAGGGAAAGGTTACCACAGATGGAGTCAAGTCATAAGAGAATATACATTCTAGGCATTATGAAAAACAAACCTAATAACAAAACCTGGATTTATACTAACCCAGGCATTTTATTTATACTTATTAATATAATTTATTCCCAATCTGCAGTGAAATATCATAATCACAATTTAGAGAAGTCAAACTCCAAATAAGTTAAAGAACAAAAGAAAAATTCTATACTTTTACAAAATATAAGAGCATTCATTTCTGTGTTTTAGTTGTGTTTGGTTTTTGAAATATAAACTTAAATTGTACTGATTTACATAGTGAAAACACTTTAAGTCTTTTGGAAAATACATGAATAAATGACTGCAATGGTCAGAGGTCACATACAAGCCCTTTCAAAGGATCATAACAATCTCTTCCACCACTATACCCCCATGTTTAACCTGAACATCTGAAATGCATCTTTGCAGTTATCAGACACAGTTAACTCTAATTACTGGTGCCCCTCAGGACTTCTGCTTTCAAACTGCATACCTATTCCTCAGCCTTCATGAAGGGAGGGAGGCAAGAGTACCAACACTCCTCTCTTCTTTTGTAAGAAACAGTGTGCTTCAGCATACTGTCATATACATCCACTAACTGATCACTCCCATTTTTGTGGAAAACCTGTCACAGCCACCAGCTGGACACACATGCACTATGAAAGAGGATCCATCCTTAGGGAGTAATAGAGGAAGAAAAACCAAGAAGGAGAGAGAAACCATCATCATCAACCAAGGTGATGTAAGCTTCTATAATTAGAATCACCGAAATTGAAAGAACAATAAAAGGCACCACTATGCTTCTGCTTTCCCTCTACACTGTGCAGCTGTATCAAGCATTTTCATACTTGCACATACTTTGTACATGCAGTTACTCAAGTATACGCAAATCTAAAGTTTTAAAACAGTGTATTAATATTCTTCAAAAAGAGAGCAACATATATAAATGACAAAAAATGAACTCTTAATTTAAAACTATCTGTGAATTCCTGGATTCCTTTATATCCCTTGTCTATAAAGACAACCATTACAATCCTTCTGTGCTTTTAAATACTACATTTTCTAGTGCTGCAAAAGCCACATACAGAACACAGCACAGTTACTAAACACATACCAAATCAAACTAAAAGGCAATAACAGCATTAATTTGTTCGCAATGTCTGAGTAGTTGTTATTCCCCTTCCAACTGGAATGCTGTCGTAATCATTGTCTTAGTCCACTGGTATACCTTAATATTTGGGCTGCTTTAAACAATTATCAAAAGAGCTTTCTTTAGCAATTACTCCATAAAATATTTCAAGTATGATAAAAAGTCTTTCTAATTCTGGTTCTCTGGGCAAATTTGTCTGAATTAGTGTCACACCATCAAGGGAGGAACAATTGCCTCAGACAACCAGACGGCCTGCTCTCTTCCTAATACTCATGAATTTTTTTTTATTACTCATGAATTTTATACACAGTGAATGATAAAGACAATTTTAAAATGCCTATTTAGAAGTTACCAACATTTATGTACAAACTTAAAATAAATTTCATACCTTTAATCCAGTAAATTAATTTCTATAAATCAATCCTAAGAAAGTAATCAGTCATGTACAGATTTTTCCCTAAAAGCTGTTTGGAACAGGAGAAAATTGGAAGCTGTGTGAGAATACTTTGCTACACTCATACGGCATAATATTAATATTGAAAATAATGTTTTGGGAAAAATTTAACTGCATGAGAAATACAAACACAAGAATATATAACTAAATATTCAGCATCATCTAAATTAATTGAAGGATTTAAATTAATCAAAAGATATATACAGTCAGCCCTCTATGACTATGGGTTCTGTACCTGTAGATTCCAAAAATTGCAGACTGAAAATACTTTGGGAAAAACTCATTAAAAATAATAGTTCAGGCTGGGGGTGTTGGTGATTACATCTGTAATCCCAACACTTTGGGAGGCTGAGGTAGACTATTGCTTGAGCCCAGGAGTTCAAGACCAACCTGGGCAACAAGATGAAATCCTGTCTCTACAAAAAAAGTAAGCTGGACGTGGACGCACATTCCTGTAATCTCAACTACTCAGGAGGCTGAGGTGAAATGATCCCTTAAGTTGGAAGATCAAAGCTGTGATCGTTCTACTGCATTCTAGCCTGGTTGACAGCAAGACCCTGTCTCAAATAAAACCCAAAAGCCAAAAACAGAAAAACACTACAACAACTTTAAAAAAATACAAATTTCAGTATAGTAATCATTTATACTGTATTAGGTATTATAAGTAATCAAGAAACGATTCCAAATATAATCATGCATTGCTTAACAACTGGGGTACATTCTTAGAAATGTGTCATTAGGCAATTTCATCCTTGTGCAAACATCACAGAGTGTAGCTACACAAACCTAGATAGTACAGCCTACTATACACCTAGGCTACGAGGTATAGCCTATGATTCCCAGGCTACAAACCTGCTCAGCATGTTACTCTACTGAATACTGTAGGCAACTGTAACACAATGGTTAAGTATTTATGTATTTAAACACAGAAAATGTACAGTAAAAACAGGTACCAAAATCTGATGTCATTTATGTGGTCTGCCATTAACCAAAATGTCATTATGCAACCCATGACTGTATATGGAAGGATGTGCAAAGATTATGCAAAACTACTACACCATTTTATATAAGGGACTCGAACATCCTCAAATTTTAATATCTGCAGGGGGTCCTGAAACCAAGCCCCCATGGATACTGAGGGACAACAGTACATTAAAAAAAATTGTAAGTAACCATAGCTATTTCCAGGTCTGAGGATGATAGCAAATTCATTTCCTTCTTCATACTCATCTATATATTTTACATTTCTACAATAAGCATTTCTTCACAAAATTTTTAAAAAGTATCTGCTCTAACTTGGCATTTGTCCTAGTTTTAGTTGTATCACTTGTATGCTTTTTCTCTATTTGTGGATTCAATACCCTCTAACTAGGTAAAAAATCTATCAAGAATTCTTTATTATTTCCTAGAAGATAAATGAGGAAAATTCTCCTAAAGGATATTAGATACTCATGAACAAAAACAGAAAGTCCTCTTTTGTTTTTAAGGTGGAAAGAACTACAAAGAATATACACCTGTTCAGAGTATTCTGGGCTGTAAATAAAGAGAGAAGAGAAGCAATAATGAAAACCTGAAGATTCTTGGAGGTGAGGCTCCAAATTTCTCAGTAGTAGTGTAATCAGCACTCACTGTCTTCTATACAAATAAGATTATCAAAGGTCCTATTTATAAACTTCCTGAGTTTAGAAGTAACAAAAGTCTGTTTATTCATTCATTTTATTCTGAAAGTACTGACGAAATACCATATTAAAAACAATCAGGATTTAACAAGCCCACAAATACAAAATAAAGTTCACAATGTTAACAAGTTACTTCTTCGGTGACTTTCACTAAATTCTCCTGATGACTGATGCAACAATAGTGTTTACACCTCCACTTGGATAAATGTTTAAACTTTTTGTTTACTGGTGCTCCACGAAGAGACCTCAGCAATCACATGTTTGTAGCAAAGTTCTCGAGTTTCTCATGAGGAGGTGAGGGGAAGGACTTATTTCTTACTATGGGAATGGCTTGATGAATAAGACACACACACACACACACACACACACACACACATACACTCACTCTCTCTCTCTCTCTCTCCCCCCCTCTTTCTCCATAAAAGCAAAACACACTTGCAATAATACCTTAAGCGGTCACACCCACGGTCAAGTAAAAGCATCCAGCCATCTTTCAGTGTATCACCACAAAGGTGGTAAGTGACGTGGTGTCCTAACAAGCACCTCTTACTGAGCTGCATTGATAAGTGCACATTAATCTCTCTAAATCTAAACACAATATGGAGCACAGAAAGAGAATGAAGAACATGATGTAATCACAAGAGTAGCAATGAAAAAGAACTGCCTGCTACATTAGAAATGTATGAGCATAAAATGAAAAAGTAGATTGTGGTGTGTCATACTATCCTACCACACACTACACAATCCCAGAACAAAAAACTGATGGAAGGAAAATAAATAAAGAGGTCTTAGGAAAGGGAAACCCTCCGAATTAAAAACCCAAATCCATAATGCTGCTATGGAAATCCTTTCCAGGTGTTCTTTTAGGAAGGGCTGGCTGGCTCCATGTCTGTGCAGATGCTATGATGAAGAAAGAGAGGAAGGCTAGCAGCTTATTCTGTTCCTGAGAATATAAAAAGCACCCTAAGCAACATAGAGAACAAGAAATAAAAAATTATGATGTACTCTACTGAGGAACTTGAGATCTAGTTAATAACACAACAAACATATAACAAACACTCATACAGTCACACTGTTTGTTATTTAAAAATATACCAGCTGGCTGGGAGCAGAAGCTTATGTCTATGATCCCAGTGCTTTGTGAGGCCGCAGCGATTAGATTGCTTGAGCCCAGGAATTTGATACTAGCCTGGGAAACGTAGCAAGACTCTGTCTCTACAAAAATTGAAAATAATTAGGTGTGGCAGCACATGCCTGTAGTCCTAGCTACTCAGGAGGCTAAGGCAGTCATTTGAGCCCAGGAGTTTGAGCTTACAGTGAACTATGATCCCACAACTGCACTCCACAACTTGTGCACAACTGCATTTCACAGCTTGAGTAACAGAGACCCTGTCTCAAAAACAGCTACAACAAAAATACACAGCAACAACAGGAAGGGGAAATCAAAGAGAAGGACTATAATTTCTTAACTAAAGTACACAAATACCGACAAAGATTTTTAAACCTTTGAAAAATGTCCAGAATCTGGCTCAATTATATTTCTACAAAAATGAGCACAAATGAGATCTGATATTCTAGAGACTAAAGTTAAATAAGGGCACAACTGGGGCTTGACCTTGGTGAAACCAAGCTGTTTCATGTTTATCGGTCTTGGTTTAATTTTACCATTTAACTCTACATATGTACCAATATTAAAAATTCAATTCACTACATTTGAAAATGTTTACTGTTATATGCTATTTAAAATGAAACATTTTATCAAAAACACAGGCATTTAAAGCATTCTTAAATAAGCAGTTGATTCCTTTTTTTAATCTTCAGAACAGTGCAGAATAATATGGGCACCTTTTATGCAAGTACATGTAGTATCCTATAGGACCAATGAAGAGAAGTGCACTCTATGTACAGGAAACGTCAGGAAAGGCTTCTCTAAAGAGGTCATGGATGAATGGACTCTTGGGGGCTGAACATGACTTTATCAGGAGAACATGACAGAAGCCCATTCTGGATAAAGGGAGCAAGTGGCAAGATTCAAACTGACTTACCAAAGTATAGAATTAGGTAAAGAAACCAGTAAGAGTCTTCCAGAGAAAGAGAACAGGACCAAAGGTAGGGACCTCCAAACATAATGGGACCAGAAAGCTGAAAATGTAAACTGGGGCTAAAGAAGAAAAGGATTTATATACCATATAATCTCAAGATTTTTAATTTTTGTATCTTCTTTTTTTTTTTTTTTTTTTTTTTTTTTCAACAGGGTCTTGCTTTGCTGCGCAGCTTGGTTTCAAACTCCTGGCTTCAGGTGATTCTTTCACCTCCGCCTCTCAGAGTGCAAGGAATTAGGCATGAGCCACTGAATTTGGCCTCAAAACCTTTAAAAATCACACAGATTGGGAGGCCGAGGCGGGTGGATCACGAGGTCAAGAGATCGAGACCATCCTGGTCAACATGGTGAAACCCCGTCTCTACTAAAAATACAAAACATTAGCTGGGCATGGTGGCGCGTGCCTGTAATCCCAGCTACTCATGAGGCTGAGGCAGGAGAATTGCCTGAACCCAGGAGGCGGAGGTTGCGGTGAGCCGAGATCGCGCCATTGCACTCCAGCCTGGGTAAAAAGAGTGAAACTCCGTCTCAAAAAACGGAGTTTCACTCTTTTTACCCAGGCTGGAGAAAAAAATCACACAGAGCATTGGGGGAAAAATAAGTTACATTTTTAACATATATAATGTATTTAAAAATTAATACATGTGTTACTAGCAAAATATTTTGTATTCATTATGAAATAAATACAAAATCCCAAGAAACTTAAAAGGATAAGATAATAGTATTTCTTCCCATGTCCAGGAGATTGTTTTGGGCTAAACAAACGGCTTTGCTAACTATTACCAGACAGGCCTACAAGTGATTAATCCCGAAATCAGGTTCATCATTTCTTGGCAGACATTCTCCATCTCATTTGATTGGCTTCTCGATGCTCATTGTATACAATAAAGCGACTCATCAATGAATTTCATACACATTTTTTAACTACTTTTATCTTTTAAGATTGGACAAAGGAATTACCTTGTTTAAAGTGAGTGATTCTGAGGGTAAATTTTAGTTGTCTGATTGTTGTTTGTTCTAACTTCAAGCTAACTTGATTTAACTTTTCTTACCTTTATTCTCCCTTTGTTCTGATTCTTTAGCTTACTTGTTTACTTTTATTTTAATATATTTACACATTTTGGTAAGCACTTTTTACATCCAGGTATGGAATAAATAAGAGCGTTTTGTAAGCAATAGAAACAAAGATTTTTTGAATAGTAACAGTAACAACAGCAATAGGATGCTACTATCATTACTGAATATTTTTCAGAGCACCAGACACTAGGCAGAGCCCTTTTTATATATTCTCTCACTTAATCCTTTTTTAAAACTATACATTATCTATCAACACAGACAAACAAAGGTCATACAACTTGCCCCATGTTACACAGGAGGCTAAGCAAGCTGACAGAACAGGCACTTTCATTCTCTATGGCAGGCAATATACTCTAAGGTTACAATTATAATGGTTGACATTTTCTAGGAACATCCATTCTGATGAGAGAGATATTTAAATAAACAATGACACTGCAATATGGTTTAATTATAATTATACTCAACATAATGAGTGCTTACAGGCACATAAACAAGATATTACGGAAGTGCAGATATGTACCTAACCCTTCCCAGGAAAAAAATCAGAGTCCTCCATGACATGATGTGAAATTAAGTCCTACGGCTTTTGCTAAGAGGACAAAGAATAAAAGTACATTTTAAGTAAAAGGAACAGTATATACAAGAGATGTACATAAACACATGGTTTCTTCAAGGGTCAGCTAATTTGTTCCGTATGGCCAAAAAGTAGGACATACATAGAAAACAGGTAATATATAAAGTTGGAAAAGTGAACAAAGTCCAGATTTGTGTTGTCCAACTAGGAATATGTGGTTATTTACCTGTAAATTGTGCTCAACAGCTCAATACTATGGCTAGCTAGCTGCTATCAATTTCGAAGGCACAGATATAAAACATTTCCATCATAAGAGAAAATTATATTAAACAGGACTGATCTAGACTATGAAGGTCCTTATATGCTAAATCACTGGAATTTTTCTGATAACTGGTGATAGGCCACAAACAGATTTAAGAGTTTAAAACAAGTTGACACTGTTAGAGCTTCACTTAGAACTGACAGAAGCAAAATAAATGGACTAGTTGGTGGCAAGGGGATAGGAGAGGATGTAGAAAACAGGGCTAGTGATAGGGAAAACAGGTTCAGAGAGAAGACAAAAAAAAAAATTTTAAATCAAATAAACAAACTGATTAAGTAGATACCTTCTGATAAAGAAATTAAACAATACTTTCCAGGTTTTATAATTTTTTGAAATCTTCTAAAGTAAATAAATACTGCTTTTACAGTGAAAGGTGGCTGGAGGAATTTGGGAGATGCTATTACAACAGTCCTATAAAGAAAAAGATGAACACTAAAAAAATTACATGGGCAACCTGAGTGAGAAGCACAAATTCTGAAACATGTGAAAGGAAGAATCTATAATTATTATTGATTGATTAGACTGTGAATACACACACATGTTCTAAAAATTTCAATAACCACCTCCTAAGACAGGCAAACCCGGTATTACAATATCCTTATTTTTAGAGGTGAGGCACCAAAGATTTAGATGAACTGTCCTCATCATTCAGTTAGTGAAGTAAGAATTAAAGATAGATGGCTCATCTAAATACTGGACTCTTTCTACTTGGCTTGATTACTCATCCTGTCCACTAAATACTGCTCTCGATCACGCTTCTGCTATCTAAATAGCAAAGTTATATGCCTCAAAGATCAAAGCTCTAAAATTTCTGAGAATATGTGAAGATACTTAAATTTGTTGCAAACTCTAAAAATATTTGAATATTTTACAGAAGAATATGAATACACAAGTGACTAATAAGTACATGAAAAGAAGCTCAACATTGTAAGTCATCAGGGATATGTAAATTAAAATCAAAATGACATGCCACTACAAAACTATTAGAATTTTTAAAAATAATAAAATGTAAAAATACCATGTGTTGGTAAGCATGTGGAAACTGTTATTCTCAAAGAACACAAATTATGTAGAATGCAACAGCCACATTAAATAACAATTTTGGTAGTTTCTTATAAAGTTAAGCATACATTTACCATATGACCAGTCACCCACTCCTGGGTATTAAAAGAAAAATGGAAGTAATGTATCAACAAAGATTTGTACATAAATGTTCATAGTAGCTTTATTAGCAATTCCCCAAAACTGGAACAATCCAAATATTCATAAGCAGGCAAACAGAGAAACAAATTGTGGTACATTCATACAATTAAATGCTACTCACCAATAAAAGAGGGGAAAAATACTTTTGATAGACACAACAGGGAAAGGTCTCAAAATCATTATAATGAGTGAAAGAAGCCCAACCCCCCCCAAAAAAATCCATGCTATATGATGTCACTTACATAAAAGTCTAGAAAACAAAACTAATCCACAGTGACAAAAAGCAGATAAACGGTAACTTGAGGAAGGGGATTTAGAAAGGATGAATTATACAGGGAGACGACAAAACGTTAGGGTGATGGAAGGAATCATAATCTTGACTATGGTGATGGTTTCAAAGTTTTATTATACATATGTCAAAATTGATCAAACTGCGTACTTTTAATTTTTTTTTTTTTGAAACGGAGTCTTCTCTGTCACCCAGGTTGAAATACAATGGTGTGATCTTGGCTCAATGCAACCTCCACCTACTGGGTTCAAGTGATTCTCCTGCCTCAGACTCCTGAGAGGCTAGGATTATAGGCATGTGCCACAACATCCAGCTAATTTTTGTATTTTGAGTAAAGATGGGGTTTCACCATAGTGGCCAGGCTGGTCTCGAACTCCTGACCTCAAGTGATCTGTTCCCCTTGGCACCCTAAAGTGCTGGGATTATAAACTGTGCACTTTAAATATAAGTAGTGCATGATACTTATAATATCGCAATAAAGTTATAAAAAATTGTATCTCAAAAAATTGTTGCAAACTTACAGCAATACTCAAAGGAATTTTAGAAATGTTATTACTATTACAGAAGTGCTCATTCTACATTTAAAAAAAGTCACACTGGCCAGGCGTGGTGGCTCACCTATAATCCCAGCACTTTGGGAGGCCAAATCAGGCGGATCACGAGGTCAAGAGATCGAGACCATCCTGGCCTACATAGTGAAACCCTGTCTCTACTAAAAATACAAAAATTAGCTTGGTGTGGTGGTGTGTGCCTGCAATCCCAGCTACTCAGGAGGCTGAGGCAGGAGAATCGCTTTAACCCAGGAGACGGAGGCTGCAGTGAGCCGAGATTGCACCACTGCATTATAGCCTGGCGACAATTCCATATCAAAAAAAAAAAAAGAAGAACTGTAAACAATGTAAATAATCAAATATCAGGAAGTGAATAAATTATAGAATATTATTATAATGGAGTACTGTGTAGTCATTAGGAATAATGGAAAAAACATTTCATAGCATTCAAAGATGTTCAGTTTATATATTTGTTTTTTAAAGTTAGAAAAATTTATATATTTAAGTTTTTAAAACTTAGCCAAACACCTTACATATTTATCTATATGTTGAAAAGCTTTATCCAAGAATATGTGAAATGTCCTCAAATAGTTATATAACTGTGTGATGGGAACAATCCTGTTTCTAATTTTTCAAAAAAAGACATGTATTACTTGCATAGTGATGTGGAAATTTACTGTACAAAAAGAGAAATAAATTGTTAATAACAGTGTGGTTCTAGATACGATAAATTTTAGAACTATTTCACATTACTGCACTGAATCAATGCAAATAGGCAAATGTGACAAATATCAGAGCTGCCTTAAATCTATCACTTATTTCAGTATAAACAACTCTATAAATAACCTTTCTTATTCCTAACACCTAACACGGAATGAGTAAATATCTGTTTATGACAATCGAAAGAACTAAACACATCCTTGGGAATTTCACTGTAATCAACCAACCTTTTCATTATTTTAACACATGCAAACAAGAGCATAATGCTCTGTACTAATTGCTTAAATATTCTGGAAATCGTGACTCCTTTGGAAACTGGTAAATGTGAAACCTCTCCCCTAAAAATACACCTGATTTTTTAAGATTACCCTTATTCCTTGATTTAACTGCTTTTCAGTCTAAAAAAAAAGCTATTCACAAGTACAAAATTAAAGACTTCTGAAGACACAGCTTACATTTCTTTTCCTTTTTTTTTTGAGACAGAGTTTTGCTCCTGTTGCCCAGGCTGGAGTGCAATGGTGCAATCTTGGCTCGCTACAACCTCTGCCTCCCAAGTTCAAGCAATTCTCCTGTTTCAGCCTCCCGAGTAACTGGGACTACAGGCGTGCATCACCACACTTGGCTAATTTTTGTATTTTTAGTAGAGGCAGGGTTTCATCATATTGGCCAGGCTGGTCTCCAATTCTGACCTTGTGATCCGCCCACCTGGGCCTCCCAAAGCTCTGGGATTACAGGTGTGAGTCACCTCGGCCAGCCTGAGAACTTGTTTCTTTATTTAAACAACAATAAAAAAGCAAAAACAGAACTCCCACTGGTAAGAGTATTCCTAACCAATTCAACCAAACAGAAGCACTTAAAAAGATCATATATTTACCTGCCCCAAACTTTTACACACAGAGCCCAATGTGTTGATATTACCATACGTATAATTTAAAGATACTATATATGAAAATTAAGGACGATTCATGAAGCGTTCCTAAACATACTCACAGAAAGATAGCTGTTAACCTCCACATCATCAGTAATGGTTTGGCGCTCTCCTTTATAGTTAATTTTCCGAAATCTTCTTCGAGATTGTCTAGCAGGAATTTCTCTTTG
This sequence comes from Cebus imitator, assembly GCF_001604975.1. Taxonomy (NCBI): domain Eukaryota; kingdom Metazoa; phylum Chordata; class Mammalia; order Primates; family Cebidae; genus Cebus; species Cebus imitator. The sequence goes on along the minus strand of NW_016107391.1, from coordinate 10,699,330 downwards.
TAAAATACTATCTTCATTATCTTTGGCATTCTCTACCTGAAACACATGTTCATATTCCCGATTAAATATCAAAATTTTATGTATTACTGACAGTCTGTGGAGTCTTAACAGGCTCATAAAGAAGTTTCATTTACTTTTTACAAGAAACTGCCTCAAGAAAACAGTCTGAGATTAAAGGTGATGTTATCATAAAGATCTGGAGACCACAGTTTCCTTCCAGGAAACAGTCTCTCTCATGCACATAAACATACATCCTCTAGGTAAAGTCACTTACCAGAAATGAAGGCTGTTAACTACACCTACACATTCAATAATTACAACTTCAGAGTTCCTCTTACTACAAACTGCCTGATTATGTACATATTTTACTTAGCAAACAATCATGGTTATGGTTTCAGCTAATTGTTAACAAAATAAGAAAATGTTATGCAATATTCTTTAATTTTTACCTTAATGCATGACAATAGCCACAAGTAAGGTTGGCATCTTTTAAGTAGGAAAATAAAATGTAAAATTAACATTTGTTAGGAGTTTAAAATGGGCCAGCATGCATATATATTAAGCACTTCGTTCACACAACAGCCCTGTAAGCAAGTATTACTATCTCTACTTTCTTCTGGCAAAGAAAAATCTCAAGATATTAGTGACATTCCATTCTCACAACAGTGATACTTATTAAAGGTGAGTTGGCAACCTAGGCAACACAGCAAGACCCTATTTCTACAGGGGGAAAAAAAATTAGCCAGGCATGGTGGTGTCCACCTGTAGTACCAGCTACTTAGGAGGCTGAGGTGGGAAGATGGATTGAACCCAGGAATTCAAAGCTGCTGTGAGCTATGACTGCACAACTGCTCTCCAGCCTGGGTGACAGGACAAAAGTCCTGTCTCAAAAAAATAAAAAATAAAAAATAATTTTTTAAAGGTGAGTAGGAATATAGACCTCTCTCTCTCAACAGCTTATGCCACTGACAGAAGACTGCACTGCCTGTCCAATCACAGACTATGCCATAATTTTTTAAATGACTATTTTTATAAAGGCGTATTGACATGCTCTAATATCTACCTTTATAACTAAGCTCACATCTAATAAATAACAAATGGTGGTTTCGGTTTTCCCCTATAACTACTCTTTCTGCTAATGTCAGAGCTCTTGATATTACCAAAAATTTCCTAGGCACCCACCCAAGCACAGTGGTGGCCCCTTATCCGAGGGAGATACATTCCAAGATCCCCACTAAATGCCTGAAACTGCAGATGGTACCAAATCCTATATATGCCACATATTTTTCAATATTTACATATCTATGATAAAGTTTAATTTATAAATTAGGCACAGGAAGAGATTAAATAATAAAATACAATAATAATAACAATATACTGTAATAAAAGTTATGTGGAGGATGCAGTGGCGAACGCCTGCAGTCCCTGCTACCAGGGAAGCTGGGGCAAGAGGATCACTTGAGCCCAGGAGTTAATGTCTATCCTGGGCAACACAGAGACCCTGTCTCTTAAAAAAAAAAAAAAAAAAGTTATAGGAATATGGTCTCTCTTTTTAAGTTTAGGGGTACAAGTGCAGGTTTATTATATAGGTAAACTTGTGTCATGGGGTTTGTTATGCAGATACTTCAGCACTCAGGTATTAAGCCTAGGACCTATTAGTTATTCTTCCTGATCCTTTCCCTCCTCCCACCTCCACCCTCCCAAAGGCCCCTGTGTGTGTTGTTCCCCTCTATGTGTCCATGTGTTCTCATCATTTAGCTCCTCTCTCTTTCAAAAGTACCACAGTACTGAAAACATGGAAAGTGAAACTGTGGATATGGGGGTGTGAGAGACTACTGTATCTTATCAACATTCTCAGTACCCCTGCTTGTCTTCCAAATCTTAGGTTTGGTTCTCTCTCAGATTGCCAATTCTTTATAAATCCCTCTCATAATGCTCTTTCATTCCCATTACTACCACTCCTTTATTCAAGTCTTAATAACCTCAGTCACAGACTACAGCAGTAGGTGATCCTGCTGCTTTAGGCATGTTCCTCTCCAATTCTATCATGCACGGTCAGACCAATCACCCAAATAATCACCATTACTAAGGTCTGCTGTTCAAATTGCCACAACAGACCTCTAATGTTTACATCAAATAAATTTTAAACTCTTACATTTGATATTCAATGGCATTATAAACTCCATCCTCAAAATACTTGTATCACCTTATCTTATACTTAATCCTGGAAAAGCTGCTCCCTTATTCGCTTTTCAACAAAAATTTTCATGAGATATGCAAAATTTCCTAATGATTTCTCAGAAAAAGCTGATGTCTAATGTGTTCTGTTCAGTGTGAGTTCAAAAATAAGTAGCAGCCAACTCAGTGTGACTATTCACGTGCCCCTATAAATAACTTATACTCTGCCAAGTAACATAATTCTTCAATTTGTGTTATCATACCCATTCTGTCATATGCTATCATTAAGACACTACCTATCACAACTGCCATCTCTTCCATAATCACAAGAGACATTCCTCTTCTCAGACCTCGACTGGCTTATTGTGTATACACACCTAGACTTCTCATAAATGGGACACGTTCTCTACTGCCTTCACACCTTTACATATGCAGCTGTCACTTTTGCCTAAAAGCCCATTCCCTCTTTGCCAACATATTGGCCTCCTACCTACATCTCAGGACCTAGTTCAACCAATCTCTCCTCCACTCCAGAAAGGTATTATTACTCTTTATATAGCAGTAAGCATATCAACATCACTAATAAGATGACAAGCTCTCTAAGGCAGGAACTGTATTATGTAATATATTCATCTTTGTTCACCTGATATTCAAGATACCTGCCAAAATGGGTATTTAATTAAATTTTCCCTTTTGCCTTAAATACATTAGGCCCTTGGAATTATGTATAAAGTACTCAAAAGGTATGCACAAGGCCATATATCAGAAACTAACTTACCTCATTTAAGGCTCACAATAACCCTATTACATAGCTACTTTTCCTATTGTAACAGATGGTACAGATTCTCATAAAAGGAAATTCACAGGCCAGGTGTGGTGGCTCATGCCTGTAATCCCAGTACTTTGGGAGGCAAAGGCAAGTGTATTACAAGGTCAGGAGTTCAAGACCAGCCTGGTCAAGATGGTGAAACCCTGTCTCTACTAAAAACTACAAAAATTAGCCAGGCACAGTGGCAGGTGCCTATAATCCCAGTTACTCCGGATGCTGAGGCAGGAAAATTGCTAGAACCTGGGCAGCAGAGGTTGCAGTGAGCCAAGATCATGTCACTGCACTCCAGCCAGGGCAACACAGTGAGACTCCATCTCAAAAAAAAGAAAAGAAAAGAAAAAAGTTAATTCACACAAGTAGGTGAATCAGGACCCAAAACCCAAGTGTGACTAAAAAGTCCAACTTCATACTGCCCTATCCCAAAAGATAAAAGATTATCTACTTTAGGCAAAAGTCCAATATTATGAGATTCTTACATCTTTTAATACCTACCACTTACTGAGCAATGCAGAGATTTAAACTACAAACGTTTAACAGAGTAAAAATGGAAGGAAAGGCTTTCTACATTTCAAAATCTTGGGTAAAGTATCAACTTCAAAGAAAAACCTAATCATGACTTTTATTTCAGGAATAAAAAGAATTAAATGCCCTCAACAAGGTTCCCACTGAAAATAACAGAATTGTGGTATTTAAAACATTAAAGCCTGCATTAAAAACAATGTAAGATTTAAAAAAATAAAACCACAAAGAGAACGAAATGGCACAAAAGGTACAGAATCCAAAGGCCAAGAGTGATGTAAAACCAAGAATACTTGAACTTGGGAAACCAATAAAGTCCCTGATCTACCAGACAGTTTCTGTTAAACTCTAAAGAAATGACTTTTCACTCTGATGTTTCTAGGGAGTGAGAGAGACAAGAGATGAAACAAGAGACTCTACCAAAGTTGAGGAAGCTAATAGAAACCTATGTTTGGCATAAAGCTCATGCCAAACAGCTACACCCTTGTTACAAGGGTAAGCATGGCATAAGCAGAAGGGGACAGGAAGAAAACTTGCTTGGCACTGGGAGGAGGAGAGGAGGGGAAGCAACTAAACAAAAATTCCCTTCCCCTGAGAAATCAAAACCACAAGCCATCCCTCATGCAGATCTGTACTTTGAATTCATAATACCTCAAGCACTCAAGTAAACTGAAAGACATTCAGCACTATTAATATGCAATAGCAGAAACAACAAATACAAATGCAACTTTTTTTTTTTTGAGAAGGAGTTTCACTCCTGTCACCCAGGCTGGAGTGCAATGGTGCAATCTCAGCTCACTATACCTCTGCCTCCTGGGTTCAAGCTATTCTTCTGCCTCAGCCTCCAAAGTAGCTGGGATTACAGGTATGCACCACTACCCCCAGCTAATTTTTGTATTTTTAGTAGAGATGGGGTTTCATCATGTTGGTCAGGCTGATCTCGAACTCCTGACCTCAGGTAATTCACCCGCCTTGACCTCCCAAAGTGCTGGGATTACAGGTGTGCGTGAGCCACCATACCCTGCCAACAAAAATGCGACTTTAACACAAGCCTCAAAGTATTGTCGTACCTAAAGTTCCAAGACATATGAACTCATAGACAAACACAACAAAAAAAACCACCCCAACTACATCAAAATCGTGTGAGGATGTAAGACATAATTTAAAATAATGAGCCCGCCCAAAAGGCAGAATTACACTTGAAAACACTCCAATATACCGAAAATATTAGAGAATAGAAAGAAATAATTTAAAAACTTTCCACAAAAGAAAACTTGAAAATGAGCCAGAGATGATAAACAGCAGCCCAACAGGTGAGGCCTGACCAGGACAAGAAAGCCCTAAGTGCCCTCCTCCCCACTGCCAGGCTAGCAAGCAATAAGGAATAACCAATAGCAATCTATATTTGGAGGAGAGATGAGAAAATGAAGAGACCTTGCTGAAGCACAAGAGCACAGAGAAGTCCTAAAACTGAGTGGTGCAGGAACACTGAGAAAAATCTTCCAGCAAACTCAAGGACAATGTAACACTAAACAAACTTGAAACCACTGGTGCACTGAAGGTAACCGTAACACCAACAGAATCCAAACCAAGCTCAACTCCAGTAGAAGCATGTTCATCTCTAGGCCTAAAAGCTACAGCCCTATACCCAATGCCTAGCATTAAATCCAAAATTATAACTCACATAAAAAAGGAAAGGTAAAACAAAACACTGCCAAGAGACAAAGCAATCAACAGAGCAGTCTACAGAAATTAGAGTGGATCCAGATGCTAGAACTACTAGACACAGAATTTCAATCAACTATTAATATGTTATATGTTCACTGGAAAAGGTATAGACAACACACATCGATGGAGAATTTTAGCAGACAAAAGAAAAATATAAAAGTAAAATGAAAATGTTAGAAACAAAAGACATGGTAACAGAGATCAAGAATGTCTATGACAAGCTCATCAGGAGACTCAACACAACTGAGTTAAGATAAACGAAATTAAACATAGGAAAATAAAATTACCAGAGATAAAGAGGAAAAGAGTTTTTTTTAAAAAAAAAAAAGAAAGAAAAATGAAGGAAGTGAATGGCATATTAAGATGCAACTAAAAAGGGAGTTCGTAAACTGGGAAGATGAATTCACAAGATTTATTCAACAAACAGCACAAAGTCATCATCAAGAGGTGAAGAATAAGAAAGCTTAGAATAGAGGACAGATTGAAAAAAAAAGTTCAAGAAGGTGATATAGAACAAGACCATATTCAAGGAAAAACAAAAGAATTTTTGATACCTAAAGCAGTCCAACAAATCCAAAGCAGGATAACTGGAAACTACAACACCAAATTACAGAGAAAATATAAACAAGACTTTTAATGAAGCCAGAGAGAAAAAAAGAGATCAGGAAGGCAATTAATGTCTGACTCCTCAAAAAACAACAAATGTTTAAAAAAAAAAAAAGAATGTATTGAATGTTAATAAAAAATAGTTCTCCTAAAATTGTGTTAATGGCAAAACGATCCTCTAAGAATGAAGAAAGATAATTTTCAGACAAAAAAGAAATAAAAATACCTGAGATACTTAACACCAGAAGATCTTCAGAAAAGAATTTTTAATGGATGTACTTTAAACATAATACAAGTGTTCCCATTAGGATGATCTCATATACAAGAAAGAATTAAAAGCAAAAAATATTAAATACATGGTTAAGTAGGAACAAATAATGACTGTATAAAACAGTTTAAGGCAAAATTTATGGAATACATAAAGTTAAAATACTGGACAACAATAGAAATTACATTTGGATACTAGCATTAAACTCATTAAGTTTAGCTACTTATTGGCCTCAGGTGTTTTTAAGCAGATTTTTTTTTTTCTTTTTTGAGACAGAATCTCACTCTGTTTGGCCAAGCTGGAGTGCAGTGGCACGAACTCGGCTCACTGCAACCTCTGCCTCCCAGGTTCAAGTGATTCTCCTGTCTCAGCCTTTCGAGCTGGGAGTACACGCACATACAACACCTGGCTAATTTTTTTTTATTTTCAGTACAGAAGGGGTTCCACCATGTTGGCCAGGCTTGTCTTGAACCCCTGATCTCAGGTGATCTGCGCACCTTGGCCTCCCAAAGTGCTGGGATTACAGACGTGAGACACTGTGCCCAGCCTAGGTACGAATTTAAAAACCGTCAAAATCAGCACTAAAAGAAGAGCCCAAACACCATTTTTAAGAGAGTATGGTGGGGAGGAGAGGAAGGGAAAAAAAAAAAAAAAAACTTAAAGAAGGGCAAAAACAAAAAGAGGGGAAAAAGCTAGAACAAACACAAAGTACATAATGGGGTGAAAGTAAATTCAAACCTATCAGCAATCACAATGAATACAAATAGAAGAGACTTCCCAGGTAAAAATCTCACTTCAAATATAGAAAAAGAAGAAACAGGCCCCAAGTATTAAGGTTCGCAGAATCCTGATACTTTTGAGAGAAGCCCAATAATTTTAAATATTTCTCTGCTTACTGGAGAAGGAAATCCCAATCTGTTTCTTGATGTCCATACCTGCTATAAATCATTAACTTAATGAAGGTTTGTTATCCTTTTCATGGGGAAACAGTACCTACTCATTATCATCATATCTGAGCTCTATAACCACTAGGAATGGTTTAACTACTTGGATGTCACTGCTTCCAAGCTTTTGGAATGTACAACCCTAGGAAACACATCTTTTTCTTAAGGTGGAATAATCTGGTAAATACTTTTAAGAGGAAAAAATAGTCATGTGTTGATGCTGACATTTCCTATTGACATTTTAGACTGGAGTTTTTCTTTTAATTTTTTAATTTTTATTTTTAAAGGCTAGTCAAGTGAAGCAGTGGGAGTGGAGAAGGAACAAAGAAATCTGTAACTGGTTGTGATCAATCAGCTGTAAATTGATCTGTAAACCACTGCACTCAGACCAGCCTAGACTGGAGTTCTTCTTAACATCTTTAATTTTATACAACTCTTATGCTAAAATAAAAATGTTGATTACTAATGACATTTATTTATGCGTTAATTATATCAAATATAATTATAAATTGTAATTATTCCAATTAAATGTATCATAATAGAACTTTTCATAATATACACATAAAAATTACCTATACATACATAATTGCTTTACATTAACAATATCAACATTACCACTAAATCCTAGTTATATTATGTTGCATACTAATATTTATATATGTATATAGGTTTATGTATATGTGTTATGTTAAATTAATTACAAATAGTTACATATAATGTGCATCTATATTACACACATACACAGCCATGTGTCACTTAATGATAAGGGTATGTTCTGAGAAATCTGCTGTTAGGCAATTTTGTCATTGTGTGAAGATCATAGAGTATACTTACACATAGACAGTATAGCCTACTACATGTCTGGGCAATATAGTATGGCCTATTGCTCCTAGGCTACCAAACTGTAAAGCATATTACTGAACACTGTAGGTAATTTTAACACAATGTAAAGTATTTTTGTATCAAAATACAGAAAAGGTTCAGTAAAACCAGAGTATTATAATTTTATGGAACCACTGTCATACATGTGGTCTGTCACTACCAAAACATGGCTATGCAGTGCATGACTGTAAAAAAAAAAACTATAAAAAGGCCACTAGTAGGCTGAGCTCAGTGGCTCACACCTGTAATCCAGCACTTCGGAAGGCTGAGGTGGGTGGATGATTTGACGTCAGGAGTTTGAGGCTGGCCTGACCAACATGGTGAAACCCCATCTCTACAAAAAATACAAAAATTAGCTGGGAGTGGTGGCGTATGCATGTAATCTCAGCTACTTGGGAGGCTGAGGGAGGATAATCACTTGAACCTGGGAGGCAGAGGCTGCAGTGAGCTGAGTTCGTGCCACCGCACTCCAGCCTGGACAACAGAGCAAGACTGTCTAAAAAGAGAAAGAAAAAAAGACCACTAGTAACACCAACAATGAGACAACTGGCTCTGTGCTTGGGGACATATTACCTTAGGAATGTACAAGTAAAATACTGTCTCCTAAAGTCACCAGAAATAATAATTCTTGGTGCAATTATACCAAAATTTTACATATATTAAAATCATTTATTTTTGGGGGGGGGAAGAGTAAATTTTTCTCCTTTTGAATTGTTTGTAGAACATTAAAAGATTTGCATGGCTCCCCTAAAATTGCTCTTCTTTCTCAGGTGTCTTCCAGTTCTTCTTGCTTTTTTATTCTTTTAAATGGCACAAAAGGCAAAACACAAAATAAACACTATACCTGATGGTATATTTCGCTGTGATTTCATTAAATTCATAATGTAAACTAAGAAAAAGTAATATTCTTATGATGCTAACTCCATACCTAAGAACACTGCATCGCCTTTTAGTTCAATTTTTTATTTCAGAGGGCATTTATAAACATTGTTTCTGCACATTTGTTAAGCTTAATCTTAAGTGTTTTGTCAGTTTTATAGATGGAATGATAAAAGGCTGGAGTGCAGTGTCTATTCACAGATGGGAATAGTTGGGACTACAGGCATGTGTCACAATACCCTGCTTAAGTATTTTTCATACAGCTTCTATAAATGTATTCTTCTTCCCTTACATGACATATATGTTACAGATCAATTTCTTTATCCCTATTTAAAAATATGCTGAAATTAGGATGGGGATTGCACTAAATTTTAGACAAAGTTTGAGATAATTTTTACCTTAAAAATATTGGCTGGGCACAGTGGTTCACGCCTGTAATCTCAGCACTTAGGGAGGCCAAGGTGGGCGGATCATAAGGTCAGGAGTTCAAGACCAGCCTGGCCAACATGGTGATACCCCGTCTCTACTAAACTACAAAAAGTTATCTGCACATGGTGGTACGCATTTGCAGTCCCAGGTACTCAAGGGGCTGAGGAAGGGGAATCGCTGGAACCCAGGAGGTTGCAGTGAGCTGAGATCCTGCCACTGAACTCCAGCCTAGCGACAGAGCAAGACTCCATCTCAAATATAAATATGTATGTCTCAACTGATTTAAAGAAGATCTAAAAACAACTTTTTATGGTTTTCTGTGTAAAGGTCTCCTACAACCTTTTTTACATTTAATCTGATGTATACAGATGGTTTTGATGCTTATAAACTCCCATTTTCTACTTGCTTGTAAGTAGAGATACAATTGATTTTTGTGTATGAACATGTATCCAATGACTTTGTTGAAATGACATAAATTTCAAAAGTTCACATTTAGGTAATTTGGGGTTTTCTACATACAAATCATTTTCTACATGGCAAATCATGTCATCTGCAAATCACAGTTCTATATCTTTTTTTCAATCTCTTTTTTCCCTTGCCTAAATGCATCTCCTAGCCAATAGTTTCGGTATGGTGAGCTTTCTCCACATATTCCCAAATGTTGGGAGAAAGTTTTCAATGTTTATTACAGGGTTTCTGCAGGTAACAATTAGGTTTTGAAAGTTTCATTCTCTTCCTAGCTTAAAAGCTTTTAAAAATATCAATAAGTTTTGATTAGAGCTTTTTACGCATCTATAGAAATTATTACCTAATTTTTTTCTCTAATTATATCTATGTAGTGAATATATTTTCACACATATTTTCAAATGCTAATCAATTTGCAAATCTGGAAATAAATTCAATTTAGTCATGTTGCTTTATTCTCTATATGTATCACTGGGATTCGACTACCTAAAATATTAAGATTTTTACATCTACTTTCATTTAAAAATACTAACCTATAATATCGCTTTTGTAAAATGCCCTTGTTAGGCTTTGTTATAAAAGTTAAACCAGGCTCATAAAATAAGGGGAAGAATTTAACCTTTGTCTATTTCCTGTTAGATGCTAAGTATAATTTATTCTGTAAATATTTGGAAAAATTTACCAGTGAAGCCACATGAGTCTGAATTTCTAAATGAAAAGGTCTGTAAATTACAGATTCACTTTCTTTTCTAGATACTGGCTTGTGCAGATCTTCTGTTTTTGTGTGTATGTACTAGTTTAGTGATTTGTGATTTTCAAGGAATCTGACTATCTAAAACTTCAAACTTACTTGCTTTAAGCTTTCCATAATATCATCTCCCTTATTAGCATTTTTAAAATGTTTGCTGGATCATAGTAGTGTATCCTTTCTCATTCCTGATACTGACTGTATGACATGTTTTGTTTTCTGATCATCTTTGACAGGGGTTAATTAATTTTTTTAGTCTTTTCTGAGAATCAACTTTGTCCTTTGTCAATCCTCATTATTCTAAGTTTGTTTTTATGCCTCTGATATTTATTTATTTTATTTACTTATTTTGAGACGGAGTCTCACTCTGTCGCCCAGGCTGGAGTGCAGTGGCATAATCATGGCTCAATGCACCCTCTGCCTCCTGGGTTCAAGCAATTCTCCTGCTTCAACCTCCTGAGTAGCTAGGATTACAGGCACACGCCACCACGCTCGGCTAATTTTTGTTTTTTAGTAGAGATGGGGTTTCACCATGCTAGTCAGGCTGGTCTCGAACTCCTGACCTTGTGATCCACCTGTCTCGGTCTCCCAAAGTGCTGGGATTACAGACATGAGCCACCATGCCTGGCCCAGTATTTATTTTTATATTCATCTTTATTACTTCTTGGTTTGTGATTTCTACTCATAAGCTTCTCTTTAATTTCCTGACATGGATACTTAATTCACTGTTAGCCTTTCCTCTTGTAGCATTAGGGCTTTAATTTCATAACAAGAAAGACTTAAGATGAATTCTACACATTTTAATATGTCACATTTATTCATTCAAAATATTTTCTAATTTTCTAAGTAATTCTTCTTTTACAAGCGATTTAGAGCATACTTCTGAATTTCTGAAGTTGTATTTTGTTTTAGCTGTGTGTTTATAATTGGTTTTTAAATTAATTTCATGGTGGTCAGAAACTATAAAATTCTAAATCCTGAAAATGTGAGACTTGCTTTATGTCCCAGCATATGATCAAATTTAAAAACCATTCTAGCCGCAGTGGCTCACGCTTGTAATCCCAGACCTCAGACTGAGGTGGGTGGATCACGAGGTCAAAAGATCGAGATCATCATGGCCAACATAGTGAAACCCCATCTCTACTGAAAATACAAAAATTAGCTGGGCATGGTGGTGCACACCTGTAGTCCCAGCTACTTGGGAGGCTGAGGTAGGAGAATTGCTTGATTGAACCCTGGAGGCAGAGGTTGCAGTGAGCTGAGATCAAGCCACTGCACTCCAGCATGGCGACACAGCAGGACTTCGTCTCAAAAACAGAAAAAAAAAGAAAAAGAAGCATTCCATGTGCACTTGAAAAGTAGGCATATTCTGTTGTTGACAGGTGTAGTATTCCCTGCATGTCTCTTAGGTGAAATGTGTACATGAGATGAGATTCAAATCCTCAATATTCTTACTGATTCCTGGTGCATGTTTTGTCAGCTACTTTAGAGGTATATTAAAATCTCCTGGTCGGGAACATCAGCTCACATCTGTAATCCCAGCACTTTGGGAGGCCAAGGCAAGAGGATCACTTGAGGTCAGGAGTTCAAAACCAGCCTGGCCAACATGGTGAAACCCTGCTCTACTAAAAATATAAAAGTAGCCAGGCGTGGCTAATATATGTACTTGATGTGGCTTTTTAAAATGCTTGTTTTTCTGAAACACTGAAGAATAAATTGAAGATATAATGCTTCATAATCCCATAATATGTCAACATATATCTGTTAACAATAAGGACTTTGTCTTACAGAACCACAGTATGGTTATCAAACTCAGGGAATTTGATATTATCCAATCTGCAGTCCATATTTGGATTTCATCAATTGCACCAACAATGTGACTTCTAGCTATGTCTACGATTTATCTTCTTCCTCATATGAAAATATTACATAATGTACAATAAGCACTAAAACGGGATGTATATACCACTGAAGTAAAACCAGTATTCTTCTGCATATATTATGAGAAATACAAAACACATCAACTGTAAAGTGAGAAAATCAATATTGCCTGGGGAGTTTTCTTGCCATGTTCCTCAATACATACATTTAAAAGAAAGAATTCTGAGGCTCTAATAGGAATCTCATATACTCAGTGCTTAAAGAAAATAAATACGAATCAATACATAATCCATCCTTGAACAAACTTAAATTCAAAAAACGTTCACTGAATACTTACTATGCAAGCAGCAATCTGCAATACTGTGGGAGATACAAGTGGAATAAGACATAATATTTGCCTGTAGGAGCTTAAAATCCAGTTGTTCACATAAAATTAGGGGTAGTGAGTTAATGGTTATATAGATGATCCAGTTGAAGATGATCTTCAAATAGAAAACAAACTATCTGAAGATATCAATCTGACTATATCACCATGAAATGGAAAAGCAGCTTTGTTTTAAGCCCTTACGTTAAAATGCTTCATTAAGAATTCAATTTCTCTTCTCAACAAATCTAATCAGATGACATGATCATCTACATGAGATCCTGTTAGGACAATGAGTCCATTCAGTATATGCTATTTTCTAGTAAGTTCGTCTTAGAACAAGGTAAAAGGGAGCTGTGTTCTTGATTCTTTTAATACTTAAAACAAAACAAAACAAAACAAAAAACTACCCAAACAAAAACCATAAGTTACATTAACTACTTAGCTCTTTTAAGAAAAAATAAAGAATTATTCCTTAAATACACCCTTAAATAAAACTTTATCTTAAATAATTTAAAAGTGAAAATACTAAGACCATTTCTTACTTGGATCTAATTGTATGTCTTTTTACTTTTCTCTACTTCATTCTCTCTAGTCTAGGACACAGACTATAGAATTCAAAGTTTATTGAAAAGGAAAAATTGAATGAGAAAGTAAATTGAATGAGAATGGAGAAATCACTTGAGGCTGAGCCCAGTGGCTCCTGCCTGTAATCTCAGCACTTTGTAAGCCCAAGGTAGGTGGATCACCTGAGGTCAGGAGTTGGAGACCAGCCTAGCCAACACGGTGAAATCCTCTAATAAAAAAAAAAATACAAAAATTAGCTGGGTGTGGTGGCAGGTGCCCATAATCCCAGCTACTCAGGAGGCTGAGGCAGGAGAACCGCTTGCAACCGGGAGGTGGAGGTTGCAGTAAGCTGAAATTGCACCACTGCACTCCAGACTGGGCAACAGGACCAAAACTCTCTTACCAAAAAAAAAAAAAAAAAAAAAAAAAATCACTTGAAAAATCATGGCCCCCTTTCAAAAGTTTTTAATTTTTAATTTTCTGGTACAAGGGGTAAAAAATGCCAAATGTGCAACATGTTATATATAAGTGCATCATGTTTGACACTTCTTGATGATCAAAAAAAGTCTGAATAGACAGAAACAGATAAACTTGATAGATGGTTCTGATGCTACTTGATAAAACCTCTAAAAGGTCATAGTAATAAAACCTCCTTAAGTGTTAAAAGCCTACTACATGTAAAGTTAAAACTGAAGCATATCAAAAACAATTCAGCATTCTTTAAAGCTCTTACCACAATCATTTCTGAAGGCTCTAATACAAGACAATCACATCCTCTTTTTCCTCCAAACTGCTTACCAAAACTATAAAAACAGAAAAACAATTTCTTTAGCAAAGGTTATAAATAAAATATATCAATATAGGAAAAAAAACAACAAAAGAAACCCCGAGATGTTAGGCAAGAAATTCTGATCTTGTCACTTATATTAAGATTTTCTAAAAAAGAAAAAACAAAAAAACAAGAAACCTTTTTTCTTAATTGTCCCGATATAACAGATCTCAATACTGTATGAAAATTCTCTTTAAACTTCTGCCTTTAGTCTCTAAAATTAGTTATAAAAGATACCTGTTTAATCTTAAATTTTTAACATGTCAATATGTGTTGAACAAAGAAAAAAATAAACCTAATAAAAACCTAATAACAGTGATAACACAATTAGCCCATGTTTTATAAAAGTAAATTATTGTAATCTTTTGGGAGTAGTATTAAGACAACCGATATTAAAAATAAAAAACCTTTAAAAATATTCACACTTGAGTAGTCTTTTGGTATCCAACTGGGATCGATTCCAGAACCCCCAAAGATACAAAAATCTACCAACGCTCAAGTGTCTAACATAAAATGGTGTAGTATTTGTATATAAGCTACGTATATCCATATGCTTTAAATCATCTTGAGATTTTTAATATACCTAATGCAGAGAAAGTGCTACATAAATAGTTGTTATACTTTGTTGTTTAGGAAATCACCACATGTAAAACAAGTTTATATATGCTTACTAGAGATGCAACCATCCATTTTTTTTTTTAAAGGATCAGCAGTTGCTTGAATTAACGGATGTGCAACCCACAGACATGAAGTGCCAACTATACATAAAGATATGTAGTTAGATACAAAGATGACTTATTAAAACAAAGGGCTGGAGTCACAGCTCTTTGGAAAAAAACTAAAGCTGGATCAATTCTAAAAATGTATTTTTATATTCTTGGTCCGAGAAAGATTTCTCAGCACAACAAAAAAGAAAGCAACCACAGAGAAAAAGGTAAGTTTTCATTTTAAAAGATAACTTGAATTTTTTAAATGGAGAATAAAAAAAAAAAACCCTGTCAAATACACCAAGACACAAATGACTTACATATGAAATATGCATAGTGCACTTAAAATAACGGTACAACAACCAAAAATATCATATTTGAAAGTTTAGTGCCAGTATCAGTGACCAAAATAATTAAAGGAGGAAAAAAATTAATCATTCAAGCAAAAGATAAAATACCAAAAAAACTAATAAAAAAGTAAGTCATTTATAAAGAAAATTATACAACCTTATTGATGGACTAGAAACAAGGCTTAAAGTAGCATAGCACATACCTTTATGGGAAGGCTCAATATTTAAAAATGTCAATTTCCCAAGTATAAGGTTCTGTACAAACAATAGTTAATAGTTCTAACCAAAATCCAAACAAAATAACTTTTGTACGTGGCCAAAAAATTATTCATGTTTTTTCTTTTTTCTTTTCCTTTTTTTTTTTGAGACAGCATCTCACTCTGTGATCACCCAGGCTGCAGTACAGTGGTGCGATCACAGCTCACTTTAGCCTCAATGTCCCTGAGCTCGGGTGATCTTCCCCTATCAGTCCTGAGTAGATTGGGCTACAGGTATGCACTACCAGGCCCAGCTAATTCTTTAAATTTTTTTGTAGAGACAGGGGTTTTTGTCATGTTGCCTACACTGGTCTTGAATTCCTGGGATCAACCAATCCACCCATGCTGGCCTCCCAATGTCCTAGGATTATAAGAGTCAGCCACTGCACCAGGCCTCACTTGTTTTTTCTTAAGCAGAAGATCTTTATCTTTTGCTTCCTGAAATTCCTATATCAACTAATACATTTAAAAAAGGAAATCTGTAAAAATTTGCTTTCATGCAAGATGGACTAACAGGGACTGGATTTACTCTCCCACCTGAGGACAAAAACAGAAGTCAAGACAAAATATATAAAACAACAATTTCAAGACACCAAAAAGAAGGCAGGACAGGGCTGTAATTCCTGAGAGAGGAAACAAAAAAACAAAGATGATTCCTGCAATATGCCATTTTACCACCTACAGGCAAGTTCTAGGCTGCAATGCAAGAATAGAGAAGCCCAACACAGCCTGAAAATTTTGCTGAGTTGCAAAGTTTTAGGGTGTGGATGACAGGGGAAAGATGCTTAGAATTTGCAATGCAGTGTTCCTGAAAAGAGGGAGTAGCAAAGAGCAAGGGACAGAGAGAACAGGATTGTGCACAAGAATGTGCATCAGCATGTGTGTGCATATATGCTTTGGAGAAAGGTCCTCCTGAGTCTCTGAGTGAGCACTGTGGATATGTGTGAACAAACCTAAGAGTCACAGTGGAAAGACGACATAATATATGGGGCACTGGGTAGGGTCCTCAGAAATGTATTTCCTTAGTAACATAATAAAATAGTACTAAAGTGTTGGACTTGCACATATACATTTAAAAGACAAACCTCAAAACAATCAAATAGATTCCAGTTAGCTAGACTGTATGTTAGAACAAAATCTAATACCACCTAAAAAGATGCACAAGTTAGAACCCAGTGACATGAAATTCACAATGACATCAATAAAGAAACAAACAACAACAACAACAACAACAAAAACCAGGCATCCAAAGGAACAGGAAAATATAACCGATAACCAAGAGAAAAAACAATCAATAAAAATAGACTGAGAACTATCATAAGTATGGAAATCAACAGACAACAATATTGTAACAGCTATTTCTATGTATGTTTCATAATGTTCAAGAAAGCAAAGATAAATATGAACACAACAGAGAGTAAAACAGAAGATATAAAAAAGACCTAATGCAATATTCTATCAATTCACATACACAGACACATAAGGTCTGTTTGTTCCATTTATCAGTAATGTTAAAATTGGTGAGTAGCTTCAGTGTCAACCTGATCCACCGTTTAGTTTCCCCTTAATTTTTCACTATTAGTTTTAGCATTTTTTATCAGTATGTAGATTGAAAGTGTTATTAGGGCTATTAAAATATGTATTTGTTTTGATCATTCCTTCTGAATTTATTAGCTGGGGGGGGCACTAATATAAAGAAAAACTCTCAACTATTTGAGTTCCTGGAACTACTGTTTATATAAAGTGAATCCACTGTATATAAAGTAAAACCTATAAAAAAGCTTGAGAAATATATTAATTTATCAAGACTGAAGAATACAAACTCAATACCCAAAAATCAATTATTTTATTGTTTATTAGCAGCAATCAGAAATTAAAAAAATCTTTTGACTCCATTAAAAATAGAAAAATGATGATTTATCAAAATACATACAAGACTTCTACAAAGCTACAAATTTAAAAACTGAAACATTGCTGAGAAAAATTGAAGACGACCTGATTAAAAAGAGATACATCTTGTTTATGGATAAAAATGGCAATTCTCTCCAACGTGTTTTACAGATTCAAGACAATCACAATAAACATCCTAGAGAGTTGTCTTGGAAGTCTGACATAATGACCCTAAAATTTACATGGAAATGTAAAGAGTCTAAAATAGTTAAAACAACTTTGGAAAATAAGAACAAAGTTGAAATATTTATAGTATCAGATTCTGACGTACTATTAAAGCTAGAGTACTCAAGATAATGTGATATTTAATCAACTTACAGATCAATAAAACAGAATAAAGAGAACAAAAGGAGACCCATACATACATGATCAACTGATTTTTTGCAAAGGTACCAAAGAAATTCAATGGGGAAACATTATCTTTCCTATAAATGGAGAACAACCAGAAGAAACAAAGGCAGCGGGGGATGAAGTTCTTAATGTAACACCATAAACAAAAATTAATTACAAGTGGATGAGAGCCAGGCATAGTGGTTCACACCTGTAATCACTTTGGGAGGCAGAGGCTGGCAGACAGCTTGAGCTCAGGGAGTTTGAGACCAGCCTGGACAACATGGCAAAACCTCGTTTCTACCAAAAAATACAAAAGTTAAGACAGGCGTGATGGCACACCCCTGAAGTCCCAGTTACTCAGGAGGCTGAGGCAGGAGGATCACTTGTGCATGGGAGGTCCAGGCTGCAGTGAGTCATGAGCATGCCACTGCACTCCAGCCTGGGTGATAGAATGAGACTGTCTCAAAAAAAAAAAAAAAAAAAAAAAAAAAAAAAAAGGGGGGGGGGGGGGGGAAGAATCAGGAATATAAATTTAAAAATTAAAACTAGAGTAACAATAAAATTTTTGTACATGCCCTATATCAGAAAGTTCCCTTCAGTATGTCTAGTTTGTTCAAATAATTTATTCCAAATGAGCTTTAGATTTTTCTCAGATGTGCTTTTTTCCTATATTTATTGAAAGATTCATGTGGTTTTTACCTATTATTTTATTAATACAGTATACTAGATTAATTGACTTACAAATGCCAAACCAATCTTCCATTCCTGGGATAATCTCAACTTGGTCATGATATAAAATACTTTATAAATATATACCAGGATTGTGTTTCCCGTCATTTTGTTAACAATTTCCGCATGTATATTCACGAGGAACAATAATCTGGAATTTTCTTTTCTTGAGATCTTTGCCTAGTATTGGTAGCAGTAGTACTGGACCCATAGAAATGAGCTGAGAGCATTTTCTCTACCCTTACCCTATACAAACTCTTTTGGAATATATGTAATAATGCTTCTTATGTTTGAAAACATTCAGCAGTAAAGTTATCTGGGCCTAGACTTCTCTTTGCATTCAAAGTTTCTATTTCTTTTTGAGCCTTTTTTGTAATGTATGTCTTTGCAAGATTTGCCCAATTTATTGATATGAAGTTGTCCACAAAATCCCTTTGAGTGCCAAGCATGGTTGCTCACTCTTATAATCCCAGCACTTTGGAAGGCTGAGGCAGGTGCATCATCTGATGTCAGGAGCTGGAGACCAGCATGGTCAACATGGTGAAACCACGTCTCTACTAAAAATACGAAAATTAGCTGGGCATGGTGGTGTGCACCTGTAATGTCAGGTACTCGGGAGGCTGAGGCAGAAGAATTGCTTGAACCTAGGAGGCACGGTTTGCAGTGAGCCAAGATCACGTCATTGCACTCCAGCCTGGGTGACAAGAGCAAAACTTTGTCTCCAAAAAAAAAATCCTTTTTAAAATTTAAATTTCATTAGGATGGTAATGTCTCCTCTTTTACGCCTGATTTTGGAAATGTATAATCTTTCTTTTTTTATGGTTACTCTAACTCAAAGTTTATCAACTTTTGTTGACCTTTTGAAAGAACCAACTTTTTATTTCATTGATGTTTCTCTATTACTTTTGTGGGTTTTAATTTCACTGATGTCCTCCTGAACCTTCCTTCTGCTTGCTTTTGAGTATACTCTGTTCTTTCCATTCTTACGATGAAAACTCAACGTAACTGAATCAAGATCATTCTTTTCTCAAAAATATGATCTAAATTTCCCTGTAAGGACTGCTTTAGTTGTATCCCACAAATTTTTATGTGTGTTCACTTCCACTGAGTTCAAAATCTTTTCTAATTTCTCTTGTGAAGTCTTCCTTGGTTTATCGTTCACTTACAAATTTGTTATCTAAATTCTCATATTTGTTTCTGATACTGATTTATAACTTAATTCCATTGTAGTCAGTGGACAAACTTCAAATGATTTCATTCTTTTAAGTTTATTTAGACTTGTGTTATGGTCCTAGATTATATCCCCTATCCTGCAGAGTGACCCATAAAATCTTGAAAAAAAAAAGATTATGTATCAGATCAAAGTGGTTCGTAGTACTTTTCAAGCTCTACCTTTGCTAATTTTCAGTCTAGTGGTTCTATTATTGAAAGACTTTTGAAATCACAAGCTCTAACTATTCAACTACTAATCCTTTCAATCTGTCCATTTCTCCTTATTTTGAAGCTCTGCTATTAAATATGCAATAAAAATTGCTATGTATTGCCAATGTATTAATCCTTTTAACATTATGAAATTTTGCTCCTGGTGTCTAGTAATGTATCTTGTCTTAAAATCTATTTCACCTCACATGCTAGTTCTCTCTCATGAACATAGCTTGCCTGGCACATCTCTCCTTTTCAACTTATTTGTGCTTTAAAGCTGAAGTATGTTTCTTATAGACAGCATATAATGGGATCTTGAATTGTCATAGAACCTGATAATCTCTTTTAATTGGAATGTTTAGACCATGCACATGTAATGAAATTACTGACTTGTCTGGATTATGTCTATTATTTTCCTTTTCTTTTTTTTTTTTGGGACGGAGTTTCGCTCTTGTTACCCAGGCTGGAGTGCAATGGCGCAATCTCGGCTCACCGCAACCTCCGCCTCCTGGGTTCAGGTAATTCTCTTGCCTCAGCCTCCTGAGTAGCTGGGATTACAGGCATGCGCCCCCATGCTCGGCTGATTTTTTGTATTTTTAGTAGAGACGAGGTTTCACCATGTTGACCAGGATGGTCTCGATCTCTTGACCTCGTGATCCACCCGCCTCGGCCTCCCAAAGTGTTGGGATTACAGGCGTGAGCCACCGCGCCCGGCCTTTTTTTTTTTTTGAGATGGAGTCTTGCTCTGTCACCAGGCTAGAGTACAGTTGCACAATCTCAGCTCACTTCAACCTCTGACTCCCAGGTTCAAGAGACTCTCCTGTCTCAGCCTCCCAAGGAGCTAGGACGACAGGCACATACCACCCCGTCTGGCTAATTTTTTTGTATTTTTAGTAGAGATGGGGTTTCACCATGTTAGCCAGGCTTTGATCTCCTGACCTCGTGATCCACCCACCATGGCCTCCGAAAGCGCAGGGATTACAGGCATGAGCCACCGTGCCCAGCCCATTTTCCTATTTTTTAAAAGTCTCATCTTTTCTCTTCCTCTTTTCTTCCTGTTCTACCATCATTTCTGTCAAACCAGTATTTTCGTTTAGTGTCCCATTTTAATTCCTTTGTTGATTTTTTTAAATGCTATTTTCGTTATTTTTTTTTTTAGAGATAGGATCTCACTCTGTTGCCAAGTTGAAGTGAAGTGTCATGATCATAGCTCAATTGCAGCCTTAAACTTCTGGGCTCAAGCCATCCTCTCCCCTCAGCCTTTTGCACAGCAGGGACTACGGGTGTGCACCACCACATGTTTTTTGTAGAGACAAGGGTCTCCCTATGTTGACAAGCAGATCTCAAACTCCTGGCCTCAAGTGATCCTCTCATCTTGGCCTCTCTCAAATCACTGGTATTAAAGGCATAAGTCACTGTACCTGGATGATTTTGTTATATTCTTGATGGTTAATGTGTGGGATTGCAATATGCTTCAGAAACAAGGAAACGTGGTCCACCCTCACCACTTCCAATCAATAACATAATGGAGACTCTTGCCAGGACAATAAGGTAAGAAAACCCATTAAAGGCATACAGGCTGGAAAGAAAGAAATGAAACTATCTTTATCATAGGAGAGTGATCCCGTATATAGGAAATTCTAAGGAACCTACAAATATAAACTACTAAATCTAACAAAAGATTTTATCAAGGTGACAGGATATAAGACCAATAAGCAAAAACCAATTTTATTTCTATATACGAGCAATGAAATGAAAATGAAATTAAGACATAAGTCCATTCATAATCACATTAAGAATAATAAAATATTTTAAAATGATTTAACAAGGCACTGCAGTTCAGGCCAGTTGTTCTGGCACTTGAGGAGGCAAGATATATATAGGGCCAGCCTGGGGAACACAAGAAAAAAAAGAAAATGATTTAACAAAAGTATAAGACTTGTACACTGAAAAATACAAAATATTGCTGAGAGAAGTAAAAAGATAAACATATGCAGAAGAAACCCATGTTCATAGGCTAGAAGACACAATATTGTTAGGACTGCAATTCTTCCCAAATTAGCCTATACATTCAAATTATTTCCTATCGAAACCCCAACCGGCTTTACCGTATAAATTAACAAACAGATCCTTAAATGTATATGGAAATACAAAAACCTAAAATAGCCAATACCATTATAAAAATGAACAAAGTTGTAAGACTTGCTGGATTTGAAAAGTTACAATGAAGCTAAAATAATCAAGACACTCAGGATTGGTACCAAGACAAAAAAATAAATGAGACAGAACAAACAGTCCAGAAAACAAACACATACATTTATAGTTAACTGATTTTGAACAAAGGTACCAAGGCAATTTAATGGGGAGAAAACAGCCTTTTCAATAAACCATGCTGGGTAAAATGAATATGCAAATATCCATATGCAAAAATATATATACAAACAAAACAAAAAAATTACCTTACAATGGATCACAAGCCAAGTTTTTTTTAGGAAGAACTTAAAAAAAAAAAAAAAAATTCTAGGAAAAAACTTAAGATTAAGTAATTGAGGTTGATTTAGTTGAAGATTTCTTAGCGATGACACCAAAAGCTCTACTCTCAAAAATAAACCTTAAAATAGATATCATCAATATTAAAGTTTCATGCTTCAAAAGACACTATTAAGGAGCCACAGACAGGCCGGGTGCAGTGGCTCATGCCTGTAATCCCAGCACTTTGGGAGGCTGAGGTGGGTGAATCACAAGGTCAGGAGTTTGAGACCAGCCTGGTCAAGATGGTGAAACCCCATCTCTACCAAAAATACAAAAAAATTAGCTGGGTGCAGTGGCGGGCTCCTGTAATCCCAGGTACTCTGGAAGCTGAGGCAGAAGAATGGCCTGAACCCAGGAGGCAGAGGTTGCACTGAGCCGAGATCATGCCACTGCATTCTGGCCTGAGCAACAGAACAAGGTTCCGACTCAAAAAAAGCAGCAGCCACAGGCTGGCTGGGTGCAGTGGCACACACCTGTAATCTCAGCACTTTGGGAGGCTGGGGCAAGCACATCACTTGACGTCAGGAGGTGAGACCAGCCAGGCCAACGTGGTGAAACCCCGTCTCTACTAAAAATACAAAAATTAGCTGGCTGTGGTATTAAGCGCCTATAGTGCCAGCTACTTGGGAGGCTGAGGCCAGACAACTGCTTGAACCCAGGAGGCGGAGGCTGCAGTGAGCCAAGATTGGTCTGCAGCCTGGTCAGCAGAGCGAGACTCCGTATAAAAAAAAAAAGAAGCCACAGACTGAGAGAAAATACATGCAAATCATATATATGATATAGAACTTGGATCCAAAATACATACATTCCTACAACTTGATAAGACAGCACAATTTAACAACGGAGAAAAAAATCTGAACAGACACTTCACCAGAGAAGATACAGGAATATCTAGTAAGCATATAAAAAGTTCTCCTGACACCAAGATGGCCAAGAGAAGCCAGCACCGGAACGCAGCTCCCAGCGAATGAGATGCAGAGGGCTGGAGGACTTCACGGTTCCAAACAAGGTGCTGGATTCTTTTCCATAGAACTGACAGGGCACTGGAATTGGGCCCAAGGAAAGGAGCCGCAAGGCGAGCACCGCCGGGGGCGGGGAGGCATGGCGGGGGGCGGGGAGGACAAATCAAGATGGGAGAGGCACGTTCCCATTTGAAATGTGCAGCTGGCTAGGAGGGTCGGGGGACTTCATCCCCTTGGTGCTCCGTTTCAGATCCAGTGCTTGCCTCATCCCTCCTGCAACCCTGGGTCCACAAGAGCCCTGCCAGACAGTGGGGCACGGTGGGTAGCTGATGCAAATCTGGGCAGCAGCTACCGCTGGGCTCCGCAAGTTATCGCAGGGACCTGGGCGGGAGTTTGGACTTACGCCAGCGGGACCATCCCACAGAGGGAGGCAGAGGTGAAAGCAGGGCAACAAGCCCTAAGGCCGTCAGGCCCCAGCCCCACAGAATTCAAACTGAAGCGCTCGCTAGAGAGCTTGGCAGCAAATACACCAGCTTGACCCCAACCAGGAAGGTCGAGCTCTGGGGGAGACGCCATTGGGAAGGCAGGGCCAATTTCACCTGCAAACAAATTCCAAGTTAGGACCACCCACTCAACAACCTGACTGAGCCTAAGAGAGCCCAGCAACGCCCTCTACAGGCCAAAAAACATACAGCTCCAACCTCAACAGAAAAAAACGTCCACTCAGGGACTCCTGAAAGCACCAACTTCAAAGATTAAAGGGAGATATAACCACAAAGATGGGGGAAAAAACAGCGCAAAAAGAAAGAAACCACCAAAGAACAAAACACCTCTTTTCCTCCCAGGGATCACAACTCCTCACCATCAAGGGAACAAAATGAGACAGAGAATGAATCTGATGAATTGACAGAAGCAGGCTTCAGAAGGTGGGTAATAACAAACTTCTCTTCAGTTAAAAGACCATGTTCTAACCCAGTGCAAAGAAACTAAGAACCTAGAAAAAAGGTTAGACAAAATGCTAACTAGAATAACCAGCTTAGAGAAGAACATAAACGACTTGATGGAGTTGAAAAACACAGCACAAGAACTTTGCAAGGCATACGCAAGTTTCAACAGCCAAATCAATCAAGCAGAAAAAAGGATATCAGAGATAGTAGACCAAATCAATGAAATAAAATGAGAAGGCAAGATTAGAGAAAAAAGAGTGACAAGAAATGAACAAAGCCTCCAAGAACTATGGGTTTTTGTGAAAAAAAACCTAATCTATGCTAGATCAGCATACCTGAATGTGACGGGGAGAATGAATTGAAGTTAGAAAACACTCTTCAAGATATTATCCAAGAGAACTTTCCCAACCTAACAAGACAGGCCAACATTCAAATCCAGGAAAACAGAGAACACCACAAAAATATTCCTCAAGAAGAGCAACCCCAAGGCACACAGTTGTCAGATTCACCAGGGTTGAAATGAAGGAAAAAATCCTAAGGGCAGCCAGAGGGAAAGGTCGAGTCACCTACAAAGGAAAGCCCAACAGACTCACAGCAGATCTCTTGGCAGAAACCCTGCAAGCTAGAAGGGAGTGGGGGCCAATATTCAACTCCTTAAAGAACTTTCAACCCAGAATTTCATATCTGGCCAAACTAAGCTTCATAAGTGAAGACGAAATAAAATACTTAACAGACAAGCAATTGCGGAGAGATTTTGTCGCTACAAGACCTGCCTTATGGGAGCTACTGAAGGAAGTTCTAAACAGTGAAAAGAATAACCAGCACCAGCCACTGCAAAAACATACCAAATGGTAAAAAATAACGATGCAATAAAGGAGCCATGTCAATTAACAGGCAAAACAACCAGCCAGCAACAAAATGGCAGGATCAAATTCAAACATAACAATATTAACATTAAATGTAAATGGCCTAAAAGCCCCAATCAAAAGACACAGACTGGCAAACTGGATAAAAAGTCAAGAACCATTGGTGTGCTGTATTCAGGAGACTCATCTCGCATGCAAAGACTCATATAGACTCAAAATAAAGGGATGGAGGAAGATTTACCAAGAAAATGGAGAGGGAAAAAAAAAAAAAGGCAAGCAGGGGTAGCAATCCAAGTCTCTGATAAAACGGACTTTAAGCCAACAAAGATCAAAAGAGACAAAGAAGGGCATTATATAATGGTAAAAGGATTAATGCAACAAGAGCTAGCTATCCTAAATATTTATGCACCCAATGCAGGAGCACCCAGATACATAAAGCAAGTTCTTCATGACCTACAAAGAGACTTAGACTCCCACACAATAATAGTGGGAGACTTTAACACTCCACTGACAATACTGGACAGATCAACGAGACAGAAAGTCAACAAGGATATCCAGGACTTGAATGCAGATCTGGACCAAGAGGACCTAATAGACGTTTACAGGACACTCTACCCCAAATCCACAGAAAACATTTTCTTCTCAGCACCACATTGCACTTACTTCAAAACTGATGACATGATTGGAAGTAAATCACTCCTCAGCAAATGCAAAAGAACAGAAATCATAACAGTCTCTCGGACCACAGCACAATCAAATTAGAACTCAGGATTAAGAAAAGCACTCAAAACCACACAATAACATGGAAACTGAACAACTTAGTCCTGAATGACCAATGGGTAAACAATGAAATGAAGGCAGAAATAAAAACGTTCTTTGAAACCAATGAGAATGAAGACACAACATACCAGATCCTGTGGGACGCATTAAAAGCAGTATCTAGAGGGAAATTTATAGTAATAAATGCCCACCTGGGAAACAAGGAAAGATCTAAAATCGACACCCTATCATCAAAATTGAAAGAGCTAGAGGAGCAAGATCAAAACAACTCAAAAGTAGAAGACAAGAAATAACTAAAATCAGAGCAGAACTGAAGGAGACAAAGACACAAAATACCCTTCAAAAAAAAAAATCAATAAATCCAGGAGCTGTTTTTTTTTTCATCACTCAGGCTGGAGTGCAGTGGCAAGATCGCA
>NW_016107391.1:10636591-10672882 GCF_001604975.1 Cebus imitator | reverse complement strand
AATTGATTTTTAATGATAAATAACATTGGTAAACCACTAGCTAGAATAATAAAAAAGAGAGAAGAATCAAATAGATGCAATAAAAAACAATAAAGAGGAGATGACCACCAATTCCTCGTAATACAAACTACCATCAGAGATTACTACAAACAACTCTATGCACATAAACTAGTAAACCTAGAAGAAATGGATAAATTCCTGGACACTTGCACACTCCCAAGACTAAGCCAAGAAAAACTTGAATCCCTGAATAGACCAATAACAAGGTCTGAAGTTGAAGCAGCAATTAGCCTACTGACAAAAAAAAGTCCAGGTCCAGACGGGTTCACAGCTATTCTACCAGACATACAAAGAGGAGCTGGTACCACTCCTGTTGAAACTATTCCAAACAATACAGAAAGAGGGAATCCTGCCTAACTCTTTCTATGAGACCAACATCATCCTGATACCAAATCTGGCAAAGACACAACTAAAAAAGAAAACTACAGGCCAATATCCATGATGAACACTGATGCAATAATCTGCAATAAAATACTGGCAAACCGAATCCAACAGCACATCAAAAAGCTTATCCACCGTGATCAAGTAGGCTTCATACCGGGGATGCAAGGCTGGTTCAACATATGCAAATCTATAAACATAATTCACCACCTAAACAGAACCTAAGGCAAAAACCACATGATTATCTCAATAGATGCAAAGAAGGCCTTCGACAAAATTCAACAGCCTTTATGCTAAAAACTCTCAGTAAACTAGGTATTGATGGAATGTATCCCAAAAATAATACAAGCTATTTACAACAAACCCACAGCTAATATAATACTGAATGGGCAAAAATTAGAAGCATTCCCTTTAAAAAGAGGCACTAGACAAGGATGCCCTCTCTCACCACTCCTATTCAATATAGTATTGAAAGTTCTAGCCAGAGCAATTAGGCAAGAAAAAGAAATAAAGGGCATTCAATTAGGAAAAGAAGAAATCAAACTGTCCCTATTTGTAGATGACATGATTGTATATTTAGAAGACCCTCATTGTCTCAGCCCAAAACCTCCTTAAGCTGATAAGCAACTTCAGCAAAGTCTCAGGATACAAAATCAATTTGCAGCAATCACAAGCATTCCTATACACCAATAACAGAGAGCCAAATCATGAGCGAACTCCCATTTACAACTGCTACAAAGAGAATAAAACACCTAGGAATACAGCTAACAAAGGAGGTAAAAGATGTCTTCAAG
Organism: Cebus imitator; assembly: GCF_001604975.1. NCBI lineage: Eukaryota > Metazoa > Chordata > Mammalia > Primates > Cebidae > Cebus > Cebus imitator. The sequence continues at coordinate 10,671,647 of NW_016107391.1, read as the reverse complement.
GAGAACTATGAACCACCCATCAAGGAAATAAGAGAGGACACAAACAGATGGAAAAATATTCCATGTTCATGGTTAGGAAGAATCAATATTGTGAAAATGGCCATACCGCCCAAAGTAATTTATAGATTCAATGCTATCCCCATCAAGCTACCATTGACCTTCTTCACAGAACCGGAAAAAACCACCTTAAACTTCATATGGAACCAAAAGAGAGCCCGCATAGCCAAGACAATCCTAAGCAAAAGAACAAAGCTGGAGGAATCATGCTACCTGACTTCAAACTATACCACGAGGCTACAGTAATCAAAGTAGCACAGTACTGGTACCAAAACAGAGATACAGACCAATAGAAGAGAACAGAGGCTTTGGAAGCAATGTCACACATCTACAACCATCTGATCTTTGACAAACCGGACCAAAACAAGCAATGGGGAAAGGATTCCCTGCTTAATAAACGGTGTTGGGAAAACTGGCTAGTCATATGCAGGAAACTGAAACTTGACCCCTTCCTTATACCTTATACAAAAATTAATTCCAGATGGATTAAAGATTTAAACATAAGAACTAACACCATAAAAACCCTAAAGAAAACCTAGGCAAAACCATTCAGGACATAGGCACAGGCAAGGACTTCATTACTAAAACACCAAAAGCAAAGGCAACAAAAGCCAAAATAAGACAAATGGGATCTAATTCAACTTAAGAGCTTCTGCACAGCAAAAGAAACAATCATTAGAGTAAACCGGGAACCAACAGAATGGGAAAAACATTTGCACAATCTGTCCATCAGACAAAGGGCTAATAACCAGAATCTGCAAAGAACTAATGCAGATTTACAGGAAAAAAACAAACCCATTCAAAAGTGGGCCAAGGATATGAACAGACACTTTTCAGAAGAAGACAAATATGCGGGCAACAAACATATGAAAAAATGCTCATCATCATTAGTCATTAGAGAAATGCAAGTCAAAACCACATTGAGATACCATCTCATGCCAGTTAGAATGGCGATCATTAAAAAATCTGGAGACAACAGGTGCTGGAGAGGATGTGGAGAAAAAGGAACACTTTTACACTGTTGGTGGGGGTGTAAATTAGTTCAACCATTATGGAAGACAGTGTGGCGATTCCTCAAGGATCTAGAAACAGAAATTCCATTTGACCCAGCAATCCCATTACTGGGTGTATACCCAAAGGATTATAGATCGTTCTATCATAAAGACACGTGCACACGTATGTTCACTGCGGCGCTGTTTACGATAGCAAAGACCTGGAACCAACCCCAATACCCACTGATGATAGACTGGACAAAAAGAAATGTGACACATATACACATATGGAATACTTTGCAGCCATAAAAAACAATGAGTTCGTATCCTTTGTAGAGACATGGATGAACCCAGAAACCATAATTCTCAGCAAACTGACACAATAACAGAAAACCAAACACAGCATGTTCTCACTCATAGGCAGGTGATGAACAATGGGAACACCTGGGCACAGGGACGGGAACAACACTCACAGGGCTAGGTGGGAGGGTGGAGGGGAGGGGAGGGAGAGGAATAACACCTGGAGAAGTGCCTAATGTAGGCAACGGTGGGGGAGGGATGGAGATAGCAAACCACCATGGCATGTATATACGTATGCAACAATCCTGTAGGATGCAGGGCGTGCACATGCACCTCAGAGCCCAAATACAATTTAAAAAAAAAAAAAAAAATCTCCTACATCACTCATCACTACTGAACTACAAATTAAAATCACAGTAAGAGACTGTTAATATATACCCAAACAGTAAATAATATAAAAGACTGTCAATACCAAGTAGTGGTCAAATGTAAAGTGGTACAGTCATTTTGTAAACAATTTGGTCTTTTCCTAAGAAGTTAAGCATGTTATATAAAAAAGTTATAAGTTATATAAAAAGAAGTTGTAAGTTATATAAAACAGAAATTCCACTTCTGCATATCTATAAAAGAAGTGAAAACACATGGCCATATAAAGACTTTCATGCAAATGTTGACAACATTATTTGTGACAGCCCAAAAGTAAAATCAAAAATTTTTGAATTTTTTTACCTTCTGAATGGACAAAATGCAGTATCAATGAAGAACTAAAGACAATGTACCACTTTTTTAAAAAACAGACACACTAGCCAGGCATGGTGGCTCACGCCTGTAATCCCAGCACTTTGGGAGGCTGAGGCGGGCAGACTGCCTGAGCTCGGGAGTTCGAGACCAGCCTAGGCAACATGGTGAAACCCTATCTCTTCTAAAATATAAAACATTAGTCAGGAATGGTGGCGTGCGCCTGTAGTCCCAGCTACTCGGGAAGCTGAGGCAGGAGAATTCCAAGAACCCAGGAGGCAAAGGTTGCAGTGAGCTGAGATCATGCCACTGCACTCCAGCCTGGGCAAAAGAGTGAGACTCCATCTTAAAAACAAAAAGGACATACTAGAATTGATATGTGCTAAAACATGGGTGAGCCACAAAAACATTATGCTAAATGAAAAAAACTAATTAAAGAAACTATACAACATATTATTCCATTTACATAAAATAGAAGAAAATGTAAAATACTCTATATTTTACTGTTACAACCAGAAACAATTGTAAAACTATACAACATATTATTCCATTTACATAAAATAGAAGAAAATATTGTGAAGAAAAATAGAAGAAAAAATAGTGAAACTGTACAACATATTATTCCATTTACATAAAATAGAAGAAAATGTAAAATACTCTATATTTTACTGTTACAACCAGAACCAGTGGTTGATGATGAAGGTGTGAAAAGTACAGACTACAGAGGGGCAACCAGGTAAAGGCGGCATGCACGAAAAATTTAGAGGTAAGATTAAATTTGGTGAAAAACTGAATGAATGCTTCCAACTCCCATATCTCCAACCCCAATTACTTTTGTTTTGTTTTGTTTTTGAGATGGAGTCTCACTCTCTCACCCAGGCTAGAGTGCAGTGGTGCCATCTCTACCCACTGCAATCTCTGCCTCCCAGGTTCAAGCGATTCTCGTGCCTCAGCCTCCTGAGTAGCTGGGTTCACAGATGCACGCCACCACACCTGGCCAATTTTTGTATTTTTAGCAGAGGTGGGGTTTCACTATGTTGACCAGGCTGGTCTCCAACTGCTGAGCTCAGGTAATCAACCCACCTTAGTATCCCAAAGGGCTGGGATTACAGGCATGATCTACCACACCCACCCAGCCCCAACTACTTTTTATTAATAGATGGAGAACAAGAATGTTTGCTCCACTCTGTTGCAACAATGTACTACAGTTTTCACCCAGTGCAGTAAGAAAAAAGAAAAGGCATTCAGATCAGGAAAATAAGAAGTGAAGTTGTTTATTCACAGATGATAAGATCACTTAAGTACAAAAATACTAACAAATCTATAAAACAGCAATTAGATTAAGTGATTTAATAAGGTTGTAAGATGTAAGATCAACATATTCAATATCTCTACTCTGAAAACTGCAAAACATCACCGAAAGAAATTAAAGGCCTAAAGAAATGGAGTGATGTACCTCATTCACGGTTTAAAAGAATCAACTATAATAAGACAATCGCTTCTCCCCAAACTGGTTTACAGATCAGTGCATTCCCAATCAAAACCCCAGCAGGTATTTTTTTTTTTGTTTTTAATTAACAAACTGATGCTAGAAATCATATGGAAATGCAAACAACATATGAAAACAAATAACCAAAACAATTTTTATGAAGTTGGAGGATCCATACCACCTAATTTCATACTTATAAAGCTACAGTAATCAGGATAAGTGGTACCGGCACCAAGGTTGAAAAATAAGCAAAACAAAAAGCTGGGAAATACACCCAAAACTATATAGTCAATTAATTTCTAATAAAGGTGCAGAGGCATTCCAGAAGACAAAAAACATTTTCATCAACAAATAGTGCTGGAATAACTGAAGATGCACAGGCAAAAAGATAAAATTTGATCCACACCGTATACCATATATAAAAATTAGTTTAAATAGATCACAGACCTACACAGATCATAGTAAAATCTAAAATTGTAAAACACCCAGAAAAAAACTTACAGAAAATTATTTGCAACCTTGGGCTAATAACAGATTTTACATATGACCCACAAAACACAGTCAAATAAGGGAAAAATAATAAACTGAACATCTGCTCTTTGAAACACAAGAGGGAAAATACAATCCACAGATAGGGAGAAAATATTTGCAAATCACATCCCTGTTAAAGGACTTGTATACAGCATACAAGAACTTTTGAAGCACATAAAGAACTTTTGAAGCACATAAAGAACTTTTGAAGCACAAAATAAGAATTTTATTCTCAAAAACGGGTCAAAGACTCAAAGAGACACTTCATAAAAGATATACAAATGAGAGGCACATGAAAAGATGCTGACCATCATTAGTCTTTAGGGAAATGCAAATTTAAACCACAATAAGCTATTACCATATACCAACATGTAAACATGTAACTTACTAGAGGTTACAGTGAGCTATGATCGTGCCACTGTACTTGTCTGGGTGACAGAGCAAGACCTCATCTCAAAAACAAAAAAGTAACTTAAATAAACTGACTATACCCCAAGTGTTAGTGAGAATGTGATTTAGAACAACTGGAACTCTCATATACTGCCAGTGAGAATGTAAAACGATACAACTTTGGAATAAGGCACTTTTTTAAAGGTTAAACATACACCTACCATATAACCTAGTATTGCTAGGTATTTATTCAAAATACATGAAAGTATGTATTCGCTTAAATACAATGTAGCCATCCCACTCCTACATATTATGCAGAGATTAAAGTATATGACCATATACCTTGTACACAAATGTCCAGAGCAACATTCTTTGCAAAACAGTCAACAGGCAACAACTCAAAAGTCCATCAGCAGGTGAATGCTAAAGAAATAGTGGTACATCCATGTAAACTAACACTAAAATCCTAAACCCCAATCGACTAAATGGACCCCCTCTTGGCCAAGGGGACCCCACAGAAACCTTGGAAACTGAGTTCTCAGCCATGATGGGAAGGGAAGTCAGACAAGCCTTGTTATATCCCCACCATTTTGGAGTTTAGACATAACTGATGAGCATTGTTTCTTAAAACAGAGATCATAAGGCTGACAAAACAGACCCTTTGTGGCGGTAAGATGCCAAATTGTAAATATGACCTAAGGCCATATACGGCAAGGATTAAGTCACACCTGCAGACCAATAATCTCACTAAATACCTCATTTTATTGTAACTGACTCTGATACAGCATCCTTAACTTAAACATTCCTTTCTGCTGATTCCAAGTTTTAGACACAGCCTTACTCCTTTAACCAATTACAATTAAAGAATCTCTGGGTCCATGTATAATCTATAAGTCCCTGCCTTTTTGGGCCAAACTAATTGCATGCCTTCCACATATTGATTTGTGTTTTTGCCTCTTAACTCCCGCCTCCCTGAAATGTATACAACCAAACTGTAATCCAACCATCTTGGGGCCACTTACTCAAGGCTTCTTTGGTTTGTGTTTTCCCCTGGCCATGGTTATTCATATTGGGTCAGAATAAATCTCTTTAAAATATTTTACAGAGTTTGGTTTTCCTGTTAACATCCATGAGAGAACACTGCAGTAAGAATAAAATATTGATACACATAAGACGAATAAACCTCAAAATAATTTTAATGAGTGCAAGAAGCTGAATGAGAAAAATTTTAGAACATGTAAACTAATCTGCATTGATGAAAAATGAGTAATTGCCTGGGGACCAAGGAACAGATCAGCTAACTATGAGAGGGAAAGTTTACAAAGCAGCATGAGGAAACTTTTTCAAGTGATAGAATTTATTATCTTTGTTAATACTGGTGGTTTTACAGATGTTTATATATGCCAAATCTTATTAAACTATACAGCAAATCGTACAGTTTAGTGTATGTGTTATACTTCAAAAAAGTTTTTAAAATAAATAAAGCAAAAATTCAAGCCAAATTAAGGGGATAAAATGGTTACCAGGCAGCTTGCATCCTGGATATAGAAAGATTCTTACAGAATAATAAAATCGCCTTTGCAAAAGTTATAATAATGAGAAAATTATGACAGTGAAAGAGATCTGCTCTAACCAATCTTCATCTTTCCTTTAACCTCTAAACTGCCCTCAATCATTCCTGGGCTTATGCCACCCTAACTTTGGGAGACATTTATAGTTTAAATGATAATAGCCCTTCCCCAAAACTGAACTGCCTTTGAAAAGCTAATGAAAGAAAGACCAGCAGGTTACAAGGACAAGGAGCCTGAATTCTGCTAAGATGTAGACATAAATGATTATCATTACTTATTTCAAAAGTCACAAGATTTGCAACACCCTCAATTACTCCTACAGGTAACAGTGCTATTGTAGAATCTGAGATTGGCCTTTTGAGACATCTTTTCGGGTTTTTAGCATTTCTGATGATTCATCAGTGGCCATGAGGACCCACAGACCCGCACCCCTGCTGACCAGCCCTGTGGCTCCACCCAAAACCCAGACTCCCTGGCCCACCAAACTATCCTTAAAAAATCCTAACCTCCAAATTTTGGGAGAGATTAATTTCAGTAATAAATCCATCTCCATATGGCATGGCCAGCCTTGTGTCAATTAAACTCTTTATTACAATGCCATAGTCTCAGTGAATTGGTTTTGTCTGTACAGTGGGCAGGCAGAATCCACTGGGCAGTTACGATAATAAACAACAGGAGTTTACAACAGGAGTTTACAACAGGCACACCCACAAAACTTAAAACAGACACTTCATTAAAGAAAAAACAGAAAGCAATGGCCAATAAGCATAAGGAAAAGTGTTCAATATCATTATTCATCAAAAACATGAAAATTAAAACTGGCACACACAAATGTGGATATTTGATTTACATAAAAGGTGGCGCTGAATGGGCAGGAAAAAGACATCTAGTTATCCATATGGAAAACCACTCAACATTACACCATATCCAAAACTCAATTCCAGGTAGATTACAGATTTAACTGTGAAAGGAAAACAAGAAAACTTCTGGAAAGGTAGGGGTGTGTGCGTGCGTGTGTGTGTCTGGAAAGGTAGGGGTGTGTGTGTGTGTGTGTGTGTGTCCATAACCTTGTGAAAGGAAAATATCTTGGGCCTCCAAAATCACTAAGCTAAAGGGAAAAGTCAAGCTGGAAACTGCTTAGGGCAAAGCTGCCACCCATTGTATTCAAAGTCACCCCTCTCCTCACTGAGATAAATCCATATCTGATTGCCTTCTTTGGGGAGGCTAATCAAAAACTCAAAAAAAAAAAAAAGGCAACTGTCTGCCCAGTGGCTTATGCCTGTAATCTCAGCACTTTGGGAGGTTGGTGGGGGGGGAACACCTGCAGTCAGGAGTTCAAGGCTGGCCTGGACAACATGGTGAAACCCCGTCTCTACTAAAAATACAAAAATTAGCCGGGCATGGTGGCGGACACCTGTAATCCCAGCTACTTGGGAGGCTAAGGTAGGAGAATCGTTTGAACCTGGGAGGTGGAAATTGCAGTGAGCCGAGATCATACCATTGCATTCCAGCCTGGGCAACAAGAGCAAAACTCCGTTTCCAAAAAAAAAAAAAAAAAAAAAAGGCAACCATTTGTCTCTAATCTACCTATAAGCCCCCTCCTTGCTTTGAGTAGTCCCATCTTTCTAGACTGAACCAATGCTGATCTTACATATGTTGATTGTCTTATCTCTCCCTAAAATGTATGAAACAAAACTACGCTTTGACCACCTTTGGCACAAGTCATCAGGATCTCCTGAGGCTGTGTCATGGGTGTGTATCCTCAGCCTTGGCAAAATAAACTTTCCGCATGAACTGAGACCTGTCTTAGATTTTTGGGGTTCACAACCTCAGAAACAGAACAGACAAATTTTTCTACATTAGAATTAACAGCTAGTGTTCATCCAAAGACATTAATAACAAAATGAATATAACAATGAATAAAATAAAAAAGAGTGGGGAAAAGTATTTCCAATAAAAATAACCAAGCAAGGTTTCTTACTCAGAATATGTAAAAAATTTCTACATCTCAGAAACAAAAAGACAACTTACTACGAAAATGGGGAACAGATCTGAGAAGTCATCTTACAAAAAAGGTCATTCTAGGCTGGGTGTGGTGGCTCATGCCTCTAATTTCAGCACTTTGGGAGGCCAGGGCAGGCAGATCACTTGAGGCCAGGAGTTCAAGACTAGCCTGGCTAATGTGGTGAAACCTGTCTCTACTAAAGTTACAAAAACTAGCTGGTGTGGTGTCATGTACCTGTAGTCCCACCTACTTGGGAGGCTGAGGCAGGAGAATTGCTTGAACCTGGGAGGTGGAGGTTGCAGTGAACCGAAACTATGCCGCTGCACTCCAGCCTAGGTGACAGAGTAAGACTCTGTCTCAAAAAAAAAATAAATTATTCTAATGAAAATGTATTCATCAGCAGTCACTAAAATGCAAATAAAAACTGTAATAAAATAGAAAAGAATGATTGAAATTAAGCAGCCAAAAACTTTAAAGTAAAAAGACTTATAATACTAAATATTGAGAATGTGGAACAATGGGAACTCTGACACACTCCTGGTAGGTGTGCAAATTACTCCATCAATTTGAAATACAACTTGGAATTAACAAAACTGAATGTATGCCCACCCTGTTGAGACAGCCAAAGGTAAAGGGGTTCCCAGAAAAACTGTTAACTGGCCTGCGCACTGCCTCTTCCTGCATGGTACCTGGAATTCAATCTGCAAGGCAGGAAGCACATTAGCCGGGACTCTGGTTTTGCAGAGAATCCTTGTTTCCCATTTTTCCTTTTTGCTCAATAAATTCCATTATTCTTATCCTTCAAAGTGTCTGTGAGCCTAATATTTCATGGCTGTGTAACAAGACCCGGCTCTGAGCTGAACTAAGGAGGAAGTCCTAGAACACTGTGAGCCAACAATTCCTTGTTAGGTATATCCAGCAGAAATGCATCCACAAGTGCATCTAATATACAAAAATGTCCACAGCTGCCTTATTTATAAGTAATGTTTTAGCCTGTGGATATGCACACCTTAGTAAGTGCCTCACCTCAACTATGGTGTACATATCCACAGGCTAAAACTCTTCAGACATGCAAAACTGATTAAAATTTAGGAAACTGGTGTTGAGGAAAAGTAAGATAGTCAGTTTAAGAAAAGATATGGAAGCTGCCTCTAAGTAGTGACAACGTTCAATTTCTTGATATGGGTGATTAGGCAAACATTCAATGTATGCCTAACATACATTGTAGATTTATGTTATATGCACTTCCCTCATACTATATTTCACAATAAAAGAGTTAAACTAGGGAGTGTTAGAACTCAGAAAACAATACTCCACACCAAGCGTGGTGGCTCATGGCTATAATTCCAGCACTTTGGGAGGCTGAGGTGGGTAGATGACCTTATGTTAGGAGTTTGAGACCAGCCAGGCCAACATGGTAAAACCCAATCTCTACCAAAAAGACAAAAAATTAGCCGGGTATGGTGACATGCACCTATAATCCCAGCTACTTGGGACACTGAGGCAGGAGAGCTGCTTGAGCCCAGGTGGTGGAGGTTGCAGTGAGCAGAGATCACACCACTGCACTCCAGCTTGGGCAACAGAGTGAGACTCTGTCGCAAAAAACAAAACAAAACAAAACAATACTCCAAATTATGGTGCTTTGGCATGCTGAGATGCTGAGTTCTTTAAACTAAAGGAGATTGGAACGACTCAAAGGCAAAATTTCTGACCTTCTCTTACCCCTCTTTTTCCCTCAAAGTGAATCACAGAAACCTCTTTCCCAACGTGAGTCACAGAAAGTAGAACTCCTCTTCCCAGAGCAAGCCATAAAACGTAGAAATGTTACTCTCCTTTTTCCCTTGAAAACCCTCATTCCTGGAAGGAAGGAATGTTACATAGGTCAATAAATCTGAACAGGCCTTGCTGGGTTTGCTCCCTCAGTCCGTTTAGGGTAAAGATTTTAGGTACACAAGGAATTTCCTTATGGAAAAATTATGAGGGAGAATTACTGCACCAAATGTAGGCAAGAGGGACAACATCTGGAACTTAGGCCATTCTCTTATGCTCGTTAGTACTTCCATGCCCACTATTAAAGATTAATAGGGCTGGGCGCAGTGGCTCACGCTGTAATCCCAGCACTTTGGGAGGCCTAGGCGGGTAAATCGCTTGACGTCAGGAGGTCAGACCAGCCTGGCCAACATGGTGAAACCCCATCTATACAAAAATACAAAAATTAGCTGGATGTGGTGGTGCACACCTATAGTCCCAGCTACCTGGGAAGCTGAGGCAGAGGGATCACTTGAACCCGGGAGGCAGAGGTTGAGGTGAGCTGAGACTGCACCACTGAACTCCAGCCTGGGCAACAGAATGAGACTCCGTCTCAAAAAAAAAAAAAAAAACCTCAATAAAGATTAATGCAAAACAGCCGGTGAGATGGCTTAAGCCTGTAATTCTAGCACTTTGGGAGGCCAAGACAGGCAGATCACTTGAGGTCAGGAGTTTGAGGCCAGCCTGACCAATATGGTACCCTATCTCTAGAAAAAATACAAAAATGAAGCCTGACCAATATGGTACCCTGTCTCTAGAAAAAATACAAAAATGAGCTGCGTGTGGTGGTGCATACCTGTAATCCCAGCTACTTGGGAGACTGAGGCAGGAGAGCTGCCTGAATCCCAGGAGACGGAGGTTGCAGTGTGCTGGGATCACATCACTGCAATCAAGCCTGAGTAAAACAGTGAGACTCCGTCACACACACAAAAAAAGGTTAATGGAAAACTAGAGCAACCAAGAAAAAGGCAGGACAATTGAAGACCCACCAAAAGGAAAGTTTTATTCTAACCACAAAGAACACAGAACAGAAGTTTTAGCTGAGACAAGAAATACTGAATGGGTAGTGAAAGATGACAGAGGCATCTACTATAGCCTTGGGACCAATTAAAGAAACAAGGACTGTAGTAAGCTTCTAACATTTTTTCTTTGCTTACTATATATATAGTAGAAGATATTGAAGGTAAACTTTATAAGGTAGTCTTTAGTTCACAGAATATTCAGAGGCCCTATGAAAGAATACATATAAATATAGCTAGCAATGATTGTTGTGTTTGTGTGTCTCATTTGGGGGAAAGGGTAAAAACTTCATTTGTATAAAGGATAGTTATATCTTGCTGGTAGACACAGACTGTTGAATGGTGTTTGGAAGCATTCGTAAGGAAGCTGAGCAGCCAAGGGAGGAGACTGTGACAGTTTTTTATTGCCTCTCCAAACATACTGGCTCTTGGCTTCAAATCTACCCTTTATTGCCCTACTTTGTGATAAGGATGTGAATTCTGTAAATGTTCTCCTTTGCCAACTGAAAATATTACAGCTTTATCAGCAGAGGGTGCTAGAGGAACACTTCAGTAGGAAAGTCTTTACTCTGCAACTGGAGGGTTTCCTGTCTCTGTCCCCAGCTTCAGGGGCCCTCTGCCTCATGGTAGTTGGGGGAGGAGGCGGGGTCTCCTACGTGCCACTCCTAGTCAGCAGTTTCCTTCCTGGCATCCTTGACCAGATGACTGTGAACCAGCTCTGGCCCACAGCAACTCAGTGAACATTTCTGCTATTTATTGGGCTGCAACCAGCATATTCTTCAACAAAGTCTGAACTCTACAGTTATGGGGAAGGGGTCTCCCTTTCAAGTTTGTTCTGTCCTTGGAAACTCACTCTCCATTGTAGGGTATTCTGCTTTATCCTTCTTGGTAGCTTGATCCCTTGAAATAGTTTAATTTTAAAATTAAACTTTACCTGCTCAGGCCAGGCACAGTGGCTCATGCCTGTAATCCCAGCACTCTGGGAGGCCAAGGGGGGCAGATCACTTGAGGTCAGGAGCTTGAGACCAGCCTGGCCAACATGGTGAAACCCTGTCTCTACTAAAAATATAAAAATTAGCTGGGCGTAGTGGAACACACTTGTAATCCCAGCTATTCCGAAGGTTGAGGCAGGAGAATGGCTTGAACCTGGAAGGTGCAGGCTGTGGTGAGCCAAGACTGTGCCACTGCCCTCCAGGCTAGGCAACAGAGACTGTCTCAAATTAAATAAATAAATTAAATAAATAAATAAATAATTGAACTACCTGTTCCAATTAGTATGGTTTCTGTATTCTGACTGAAGCCACAAAAATTATTTACTGCTTAATATATGCTAAGCACTATTCTAGGTAGTTTGTTTGCAGTAACTCACTAATCCTAAAAATGAACCTCTAATAGCCAATTATAAATCTTTCACGCAAAAGATACAAATTCTCTATTCAGCATTATTCTTTAAAGATTAAACTTCCATAATCATGTTTGCTGAACAGTTCATGATTACATTAATGCATATCATGACTGTTCTAAAATCTCAAACATTCCTACTATTTATTTAAAAAGATAAACATTGTCTTGATTACAAACTACTAATGAATTACTGCAGCTGATTAAGGGCTATTACAAGTCCTCATAATACATTCTTGACTATTCAGAACAGGAGGAGTGCTAAAAAAAAAGAATACTAATAATCTTAAAACATAACTGTAGGCAGTTATCAATCCAGTTTATTGAGTTCTCAAGGGCTAACAATACAAATTCATTAATATGAGTTTCACAAATTCCTTTTCACGAAAAGGAACAACGGCCAAAAGGCACAACGACTATATATTTATAAATACAGTCAACTTCATGTGTTATTCAACTAGTCAACAGCACATTTCATTTAACCAAAGGCCAATGATATAAAGTTTCAGGAGTTAAGACATGAATTCTAAAATGACATCTAAATTGAGATATCCCATATCCTGACATTTATGTTAAATACTTACGCCACTAAATTAACTACAATTTGAAATCTTATTTTGAAAGCCTAGAAATTTCTTCTCAACATTATGGGAAAAGAGTCACTAAAAATTATATTTTTACGTCACCAAAGCATAAGTTGAGACCCTAAAATCTGAATAATTACTAAGAGAATTCCACAATTGACCTTCTTTTCACCACCCTTCTCTTCCTTTACCTAGTAGTTATGATGATAATTAACCATTATTTTTAACAGCCAGGTACTCAGTTCTAAAAGCTTTATAATAGAGTAAATCATTTATTTCTCAGAACTAGCCTATGCTATGAAAGTGGTTCTATTACTTGGCTCATTTTACAAATGAGCAAAGTAAGGCACAAAGAAATTAAGTAATCTGCCCCAAAAATGGTAAAGCAGGTATGAACTCATGAAGTATGGCTCCAGAGTGTGAGTCCATATAGACTTCTGTTGAGAGCACTGATAGTGGTTTCCTAAAACCTCATGACAATACTTAAGTAGGTACAATTATTATCCCCATTTTTCAGTCAAGAAAACTAAAATTTGTCCCAAGTCACATAACTAGTGATGAAATCAGAATTTTAACTTAGTTGATTTACTCCAAAAACCAGTTTCTTAACTATTATATCACCTCTCTGCATCCAATAATAGCAATGAATCCAAAATCCATTAAATATATCAAATTGTACATAAAACTTATTTTCAAAGGGGAAGAACATGTCATGATGTAAACTTGATTATACCCTCAGAAATACAAAAGATTAACTGATTCCTGCCAAGTATTTCCAATGGTGCCAACAAGCAAAGACATTTAAAAGATGTATCACCAACTGAAAGAAAATATACATCCTATACAAAATAGTTTGAGAAAAAACAAATGATTGTAATATTAACTTTGCCTGCTATATGCAATAAGCAGCAAATGTAAACGTACCTGCAAGGAGGTAAGACCATGGAGTCTTTCACAAGCACAGATCCAGAAAGCAGGATGTACCAACATCTGGCAATTGTCTCTGAACTGTTTAAATAAGTAAATAAGTGAGTTTAAAAATACACATGATCATATGTATATGAATTCAATATTAAATATATTCTGATAATAGTACAAATAATTAAAAATTAAGTAATGCTATCTGGAAATTGGGATATTTTGCCTGTTGCCTAAGGTTTCACATAGACCATGTTTACATGAAATAAAAGTATAATCACTACCTTAAGGTATAAATTTCATAATGTTTATTATCATCTTACTAATTATATTATTAACTTCATATCCTTCATTTTTGTGTATCAGATGTTTAAGATTAACTTAAATATTGTACTATATCTGCGTATTAGAAAATTTTCATTTTAATAATTTTATGTATATTGAAGACTATTATTTGGAAATCATACTTTTATTAATTTTTTCTTTTTTGAGACGAAGTCTCACTCTGTCACCTGGGCTGGAGTGCAGTGGTGCGATCTCCCCTCACTGCCATCTCCAGCAACCTCTGACCTCCTGGGTTCAAGTGATTCTCCTGCCTCAGCCTCCCAAGTAGCTGGGACTACAAGCGTGTGCCACCATATCCAGCTAATTTTTTTATTTTTTAGTAAAGACAAGGTTTCACCATATTAGACAGGCTGGTCTTGAACTCCTGACCTCGTGATCCACCCACCTGGGCCTCCCAAACTGCTTGAACCTGGGAGGTTGAGCCTCCATGCCCAACCTGTATTTTTATGTTTTACCTTCATTTTCAATTACAATTTAGATCAGAGTGACCTGTTTATTTCTTCTAATTTTTATTAGAACAAACATTTAAAAAAATCCACCCAAGCTTCCATTTTATATGTGTTTGGGGGATAAATACCAAATGACTTAAATATGTCAACATTTTAGTTAGGTTAAATCTCCAATGGAATTCCATTATCTTGTGAGATACTAGTTTATATAATCTCATTTCTTTCTGTTTCTCTTTCAGATATTTTTATCTACCACATGTAAACCTTCAATTAATTCAAATGTCTAGAAGATTCTAATATCTATATAACAAAAAAATAACAACCAAATCTTTCCTCTGAATTACAGAACTACATACCTACCTGGCTGTTCATTTGACATGTCACTTGTATATTTAAAAGACAACTCAAGTTCAACAGTTCAGAATCTACTTCACTACCATGTGCTTCACACTTAGATCTTAAAGCATTCTCCCTTCAATAAATAGTAGTGCCATTCTTCATTCAGAAACCATAACATCCAGAGTAAGGTTTCTGAATCAATACTATTGCTTATCACAAAACGGGAAAACTGTCAGCTTTCCAGCAGGTATATAAAAATTCTTTTTTTTTTTTTTTTTGTTCCAAGAACTATTACAAATTCTTTATATCACTTTTCCTCTTAACCAAGGGAAGGTGCAAATCTCCTACTTAAGGTTCTTTTGTTTAAAAATCCTACTTCCTTTTTTTGAACAGGATTTTTTTTTTTCTTTTTAAAGAGAACGGATTTTGCTATGTTGTCTAGGCTGGAGTGGCTATCAACAGGTAGAATCATAACAGCAATACAGCGTCAAACTCCAGGTCTCAAGTAATCTTCCAGCCTGAGTAGTGGGGACTACAGGCATGTAACAATGTGCTGGGATGAAATATGACTTCAAGGCATACCCATAATCCCAACACTTTGGGAGGCTGAGGCAGGCGGAGAGACTAATTCAAGACCCGCCTGAACAATACAGTAAGACCTTATCTCTACAAATAACTTAAAAATTGGCCAGGTATGGTGATGCATGCCTGTGGTTCCAGCTTCTTGGAAAGCTGAGGTGGGAGAGTTGCTTGAGCCCAGGTAGTCAAGGCTGAAATATGACTTTATTATTTTATTTTATTTTTACTTTTTACAGAGTCTCCTCCTGTTGCCCAGGCTGGAATGCGGAGTGGTTCAATCATAGCTCAATATAACCTCGAATTTCTGGGGTTAAGCAATCCTCCTGACTTCAGCATTCTCAGTAGCTAGGACTACAGGTGCATGCTACCACACTCGGCTAATTTTTTAATTATTTGTAGGCACTGGGGTCACACTGTTTTGAGCAGGCTGGTTTCAAACTTCTAGCGTCAAGTGATCCTCCTGGTTTGGCCTCCCAAAGTGCTGAGATTATAGGCATGAGCCACCAAACCAGCCTGAGATGTGGCTTTAAAAAAAATCAATAAGGAATAAAATCAATTAAGGATAAATTTGCCGAAAACGAATATAAAAGAAAATTATGATTAGATACCACCACAGGCCTACAATTTTTATCTCAATTGGCTGAAGTCTTCATGGAGTTGTCATTAAATTCTCTGTAAATGCAGGAAAGATCCTGAAGATCACTCCCACTACCAAAAGAGACATGCCAACTCAGGAATCAGAAACTATTCTGACCTTGCAAAAAATTCCACCCTAAGAACACTGGCAATTCATCTGATAAATAAACACAAAGCACATGAAACCCTTTAACATGGGGCTATGCTGTCTCTATCTCTTTGCCAGCAAATGAATGCAATAATATAGATCTACTCCAGAAAAGCGAGATATGCTTAATTTCAACAGATCTTATTTCTTTAAAGGCTTCGCACTGCTCCTAAGACAAAGACAAAAAATTTTTTTTTTCTATTTTTTCCTGAGAGTTTCGCTCTTGTTGCCCACGCTGGAGTGCAACGGTGCCATCTTGGCTCACTGCAACCTCTGCCTCCCAGGTTCAAGTGATTCTCCTGCCTCAGCTTCCCAAGTAGCTGGGATTACAGGCATGCGCCACCACACCCAACTAATTTTGTATTTTTAGTAGAGATGGGGTTTCTCCATGTTGGTCAGGCTGGTCTCAAACTCCCCTCCCAAAGTGCTGGGATTACAGGCGTGAGCCACCATGCTTGGCCGACAAAAAACTCTTAACAAGGCTTCCACATGCCTCTCCAGACCTCTCTTTTTCTTTTCCTTTGCTCCTGACACTGGAGAATACTAGCTTATTTTCATTCTATCCAATGACAAAAAGAAAGTATACACACTCCTTTCTCTGTCTCTACAAACCTCTAAACTTAAAACTCTCAATTAACTTACATACTCTATTTTAAATTTTTTTTATGATTAGCCAGATACAAATTCATATTATGCTTAATATTTTTAAAACAGCTTGAGGTATAATTTACATACCATAAATATACCCATCTTAAGTGTACCACTCAATGATTTTTATGAAACTGAAAGAACAGTGCAAGTATCACCACAACCCAACATTACAACATTTCCATCACCACAAAAAGTTCACTTATGCCTGTCTTATAGTCAACCCCTGCTTCCACCCAACCGTGACAACCAGTAATTCACTCTGTACAGAGTTGCCATTCCTAGACAGTTCACATAAATGAAATCATACAATATGCGGTCTTTTCTATCCTGTTTCTTCCACTTAGTGTAATGTTTTTGAAGCTCACCCATCATGTGTAGTTCACTCCTTTTACTGCAAAATTTTTTATTCTACTATATAAATATGCCACATTTTATTTATCCACTAACCAACTAATGTATTTTGACTGTTTCCTGTTCTAGGCTAGTATAAATGCTGCTGCTATGAACATCTGTGTACAGTCTTTGCATGGACGTATGTTGGGTAAATACCTAAAAATGAAATTGTTGGGTCATATGGTAAAACTGCTTAACTTTTTAAGAAACTGTCAAACTGCTTCCTAAAGTGGCCATACCAGTTAATACTTCCACCAGCAATGTATGAGGATTCCAGTGTTAACACAGCCTTTCCAACATTTATCTATCTTTTGGAATATGTCTACTTTCCATTAATTTATATTTATACAAGGATTCACTATATAAGTTATATACCTTATTATACAAAAACTATTAACATACAATTGGTAACATGCTTTATAATTAATTTATGATCTACTTTTTATTATAGCTATTGTAATGGGTATAAAGCCATATCTCAATTTTTGTGTATGTTGTAAATTAGGGGTCAAAATACACTTTTTGCATGTGAATATCCACTTGACCCAACACCATTTGCTGAGCTATGTTCTCCTCATTAAAATGCTTTCATACCTTAGTCAAAAATAAACATGAGGATTTACTTCTCAACTCTCGATTGTGTTCCATTACTCTATACCTACACTTTTCCTTAGTAACACTTAAATATAATTATTTTAATTTTCTCTCCCCTACTACATGATAAACTCAACAACAGCAAATACTGTCTGTCTTCTTATCATTCTTTACCTAGGGTGAAGAGAATACACAGCAAACAAGAATTTAATAATAACTACACAGATGAACAATGAATGAAACAGCTATTAAAATCCATATAAATCCAGTAAATACTCTAGAAATAATGATAAATACAATGTGCAGGTAATGAAACATGAAACTCATGATCATTCTTATACATTAGTTAAATCTACTTAATAAAAGAGGTCACTATCATAGCAGTAGACAAAAATATAAAAAGAATTAAAAATACACTTGAGATTTCTAGAACATTAAGAAATGTTTGGTGCATTAAAAAAAAAAACCCAAAACAAATCAATAGATTTGTTGAAAGATGTAAGTTGATATTAATATATTTTACAATAATCTTTCTAGCCATTAAATGCCTTTTATAGATTTAATTTGACCTATATACAAATAGAACACAACAAATATTCTAAGACACAAAAAAGAAAAAGGAAGGGATATATAAAAGAATATTTTGAGGACCAGATCCAAGATGGCCGTTTAGGAACAGCTCAGGATTGCAGCTCCCAGTGAAAGTGCAGAGGGTGAGTGGACGCCACATTTCCCGACGGATTTTCATTGCCCACAGACCAGGAGATTCCCAGGAGGAGGAGCCCCATGGGTCGCCAGCGGGACTGTTTTAGTCCCTGTGGCTGTTTTGGCCTGCAACGCTGCTTTGCAGTGCCCCAGCACAGCAGTTCTCCATATAAAATACGCTGGTCCGGGTGTCGATTTAGCTGGCGATCAGAGCCCCAGGAAGGCGCAGTCGCCCATTCATCAGACTAAAACGGGGTCTGAAACAGGGAGCCAGGCCAGGAAATTTCCGGGCAAAAACAAACAAAAAGCCTCACGAATCTCAGCGCCGCAGTGGCGCAGTGAGTCGCCACAGGGGAAATCACGTAGACCCCGGTGCCTTTTCAACAGGCGACTGGAACACCTGGGAGAGAGTCAATCATTCAACTAAAAAACAAAAGGCTCTGAGGCGGGGAGCCAGGTGATCAGGCTTGGCTGGTCTCACCCCCACAAAATAGCAGCAATCAGAAACTCTTTGGGTTGAGAGTTTCACAGCAAGCACAGCTGAACCAGGGACGGTCCATCTCTGTGGGGGAGGGGTGACCACCATTACCAAGGCAGCCTCCCAGGACAGAGGTAGTCAGCCAATGCTGAGGCAGCCCGCCGTTGCCAAGGCAACCCGCCATTGCTGAGGCTGCCTGCTGTTGCCAAGGTAACCCACCGTTGCCAAGGCAACGTGCCATTACAGCGAGATTCCGCCATTACAGAGGCGGGCCACCAATGCTGAGACAGTTCTAACCACACCCATATAAAGAGGACTGCAGGGAAGTTCACACGACAGCTGGGCGGAGCCCACAGCAGCTCAGCAAAGCCACTGCAGGCAGACAGTGACTAAGCTGTCTTCTTGCTGCACAGGGCAGCCCTGAAAAAAAGGCAGCAGCACAACGGAAACTCATAAAGCCCTAACTCCCTGGGACAGAGCACCTGGGGAAAAAAAAAAAAGGTGTTTATGAGTTTTGCTGCAGCAGACCTAAAGGTACCTGCCCAGCAGTCCTGAATGAAAAACGGAGCTTTTCTCTTACAGCACTTCTGCTCATGTAAAGGAGAGACTGTCTCCTCAAGCAGCTCCCAGACCCCCGTATATCCAAAGAGTCACCTCATAAAGGAGGGATCAGACTGACATTTAGCAGGTATCCATCTGGGACAAAAATAGCAGAAAAAGAAACTGGTAGCAACTCTTACTGTTCTGCAGCTGCTGCAGGTGATCCCCAGGCAAGCAGGGCCTGGAGTGGACCTCAGCAGCCCTACAGCAGAGGGGCCAGACTGTTAGAAGGAAAGCTAAGAAACAGAAATAACTTCATTATCAACAAATTCGATGTCCACTCAGAGACCCAATCTGAAAGTCAGTAACTACAAAGACGACAGGTGGAAAAATCCACAAAGATGGGAAGAAACCAGTGTAAAACAGATGAAAACACCTGAAACCAGAACACCGCTCCTCCTAAAAGGGATCACAACTCCTCACCAGCAAGGGAACAAGGCTGGATGGAGAATGAGTGTGATGAAATGACAGAATAAGACTTCAGAAGGTGGGTAATAAGGAACCTCCATGAGCTAAAAGAACATGTTCTAACCCAATGCAAAGAAACTAAGAACCTTGAAAAAAGATTTGACAAAACGCTAGTGAGAATGGACAAATTAGAGAGGAATATAAGTGAATTGATGGAGCTGAAAAACACAACACGAGAACTTTGCGAAGCATGCACAAGTTTCAACAGCCGAATTGACCAAGGGATATCAGAGGTTGAAGATCAAATCAATGAAATAAAACGAGAAGGCAAGATTAAAGAAAAAAGGGTAAAAAGGAATGAACGAAGTCTCCAAGAAATGTGTGACTATGTGAAAAGACCTAATCTACGTTTGATAGGTGTACCTGAATGTGCGAAGAGAATGACTACAAGTTGGAAAATATCCTTCAGGACATCATCCAAGGAAAACGTCCCCAACCTAGCAAGGCAGGCCAATATTCAAGTCCAGGAAATACAGAGAACACCACAAAGATATTCTGCAAGAAGAGCAAGCCCAAGGCACATAATTGTCAGATTCACCAGGATTGAAATGAAGGAGAAAATGCTAAGGGCAGCCAGAGAGAAAGGTCAGATTACCCACAAAGGGAAGCCCATCAGACTCACAGCAGATCTCTCAGCAGAAACCCTACAAGCCAGAAGAGAGTGGGGGCCAATATTCAACATCTTAAAGAAAAGAACTTGCAACCCAGAATTACATATCCAGCCAAACTAAGCTTCGTAAGTGAAGGAAAAACAAAATCCTTTGCAAACAAGCAAGTACTCAGAGATTTCATCACCAGGAGGCCTGCTTTACAGGAGCTCCTGAAAGAGGCTCTACACACAGAAAGGAACAACCAATACCAGCCACTCCAAAAATAAACCAAATGGTAAAGAGCATCAACACAATGAAGAATCTATATCAACTAATGGGCAAAACAGCTAGCTAGCAACAAAATGGCAGTATCAAATTCACAAATAACAATATTAACCCTAAGTGTATATGGACTAAATGCCTCAATCAAAAGACACAGACTGGCAAATTGGATAAAAAGCCAAAACCCATCAGTGTGCTATATCCAGGAAACCCATCTCACATGCAAGGATACACAAAGGCTCAAAGTAAAGGGATGGAGGAAGACTTACCAAGCAAATGGAGAGCAAAAAAAAGCAGGAGTTGCAATTCTCGTCTCTGATAAAATAGACTTAATGCAACAAACATCAAAAGGGACAAAGAAGGACACTACATAATGGTAAAAGGATCAATGCAACAAGAAGAGCTAACGATCCTAAATATACACGCTCCCAATACAGGAGCACCCAGATACATAAGGCAAGTTCTTAATGACTTACAAAGAGACTTAGACTCCCACACAATAATAGTGGGAGACTTTAACACCCCGTTGTCAATATTAGACAGATCAACCAGACAGAAAATTAACAAGGATATCCAGGACTTGAACTCAGACCTGGAACAAGCAAACCTAATAGACATTTACAGAACTCTCCACCTCAAATCCACAGAATATACATTCTTCTGAACACCACATGACATGTACTCTAAAATTCACCACATAATTGGAAGCAAATCACTCCTCAGCAAATGCAGAATAACAGAAATCGTAACAAACAGTCTCTCAGACCACACAGTGCAATCACGTTAGAACTCGGAATTCAGAAACTAACTCAGAACTGCACAGCCTCATGAAAACTGAACAACTTGCTCTTGAATGTTGACAGGATAAACAATGAAATGAAGGCAGAAATAAAGATGTTCTTCAAAACCAACGAGAACGAAGACACAACATATCAGAATCTCTGGGACACATTTAAAGCAGTCTCTAGAGGAAAATATATAGCAATGAGTGCCCACATGAGAAGAAAGGAGAGATCTAAAATTGAAACCCTATCATCAAAATTGAAAGAGCTAGAGGAGCAAGATCAAAAAAACTCAAAACCTAGCAGAAGACAGGAAATAACTAACATTAGAGCAGAACTGAAGGAGACAGAGGCACAAAAAACCCTTCAAAAAATCAATAAATCCAGGAGCTGGTTTTTCGAAGAGATCAACAAATTAGACAGACCACTAGCCAGATTAATAAAAAAGAAAAGAGAGAATAACCAAATTGATGCAATAAAAAATGATAAAGGGGATATCACCACAGATTCCACAGAAATTCAAACCATCATCAGAGATTATTACAAACAACTCTATGCACATAAACTAGTAAACCTGTAAGAAATGGATAAATTCCTCGACACTTGCCTCCTCCCAAGCGTAAACCAGGAAGAAGTCGAAACCCTGAATAGACCAATAAATAGGTCTGAAGTTGAGGCAGCAATTAAGAGCCTAATACCCAAAAAAAGCCCAGGTCCAGACAGGTTCACTGCCAAATTTTACCAGACGTAAAAAGAGGAGCTGGTACCATTCCTTCTGAAACTATTCCAAATAATGCAAAAAGAGGAAATCCTTCCCAAATAATTTTATAAGACCAACATCATCCTGATACCAAAACCTGGCAGAGACTCAACAAGAAAAGAAAACTTCAGGCCAATATCCATGATGAACATAAATGCAAAAATCTTCAATAAAATATTGGCAAGCCGATTGCAACAGCACATCAAAAAGCTTATCCAACATGATCAAGTAGGATTCAACTATTCAGGACATAGGCATAGGCAAGGACTTCATGACCAAAACACCAAAAGCATTGGCAACAAAAGCCAAAACAGACAAATGGGACCTAATCAAACTCCACAGCTTCTGCACGGCAAAAGAAACAGTCATTAGAGTGAATCAGCAACCAACAGAATGGGAAAATGTTTTTGCAGTTTATGCATGTGACAAAGGGCTGATATCCAGAATTTGCAAAGAGCTAAAACAGATTTACATGAAAAAAACAAACAAGCCCATTCAAAAGTGGGCAAAGGATATGAACAGACACTTTACAAAAGAAGACATACATGGCCGGGCGTGGTGGCTCATGCTTGTAATCCCAGCACTTTGGGAGGCCGAGGCGGGTGGATCACGAGGTCAAGAGATCAAGACCATCCTGGTCAACACAGTGAAACCCCGTCTTTACTAAAAATACAAAACATCAGCTGCGCATGGTGGTGCGTGCCTGTAATCCCAGCTACTCAGGAGGCTGAGGCAGGAGAATTGCCTGAACCCAGGAGGCGGAGGTTACGGTGAGCCGAGATCACACCATTGCACTCCAGCCTGGGTAACAAGAGTGAAACTCCGTCTCAAAAAAAAAACAAAAAACACACAAAAAAAGAAGACATACATGAGGCCAACAAACATATGAAAAAATGCTCATCATCACTGATCATTAGAGAAATGCAAATCAAAACAACATTGAGATACCATCTCATGCCACTTAGAATGGAGATCATTAAAAAATCTGGAGACAACAGATGCTGGAGAGGATATGGAGAAATAGGAACACTTTTACACTGTTGGTGGGAGTGTAAATTAGTTCAACCACTGTGGAAGACAGTGTGGCGATTCCTCAAGGACCTAGAAATAGAAATTCCATTTGACCCAGCAATTCCATTACTGGGTATATATCCAAAGGATTACAAATTGTTCTACTATAAGGACACGTGCACACGAATGTTCATTGCAGCACAGTTTACAATAGCAAAGACCTGGAACCAACCCAAATGCCATTGATGATAGACTGGACAGGGAAAATGTGGCACATATACACCATGGAATATTACGCAGCCATCAAAAACGATGAGTTCGTGTCCTTTGTAGGGACATGGATGAAGCTGGAAGCCATCATTCTCAGTAAAGTGACACAGGAGCAGAAAATCAAACACCGCATGTTCTCACTCATGGGCGGGTGTTGAACAATGAGAACACATGGACACAGGGAGGGGAGCACTACACACTGCGGCCTGTTGGGGGGAAATAGGGGAGGGATAGTGGGAGATGGGGAGTTGGGGGAAGATGGCATGGGGAGAAATGCCAGATACAGGTGATGGGGAGGAAGGCAGCAAATCACACTGTCACGTGTATGCCTATGCAACAATCTTGCATGCTCTTCACATGTACCCCAAAACCTAAAATGCAATTAAAAAAAAATAAAAGAGTATTTTGAAAAGAAAGTAGTAACATATTAAGTCTAGTCCTACAAAATATAAAACACCAATACTTAAAATGAATAAAGTATTTTATAAATACATTTTAGCAAAAAACCACAATCATTGTTCATACTACTCCTTGAAATAAATTTCAGTTTAATTAAGTTTAAAGCTAAGAAAGCAATTAAGAAACATGTTTCCTAGGAAAAAAGAAAACAAAGAATTATATCATACTTGTAGAAGAAAATAACATTTTATTCTGAAGTATATTAGCCCATACAAGTTAAAACTTGAATAAAACCAAAAGATAAACGTAAAATAATTCTAGAATATCATACAATAAAGAATAATACCTGTAATAGGTACCAGTACATACAGAAATGCATTACTATTTCAAGTAGTAAATGAACAAAAGATGAAAGCACACAATTTTTAACAGGTACACAGAACACAGAGTAAACAGAACACAGAGTAAACAGAAAATGCAAATGAAAACAACTCTAAAATACTAACCAAAATCACACATGTCATCCATTTTACACAGGGTGTGATAAAAATTTATTCACTGCTTACTAATACTGCAAATCAAAATCACCACAACCTCTTTTCCAAATCAACAGAGCAATACACAGCACAAGCTACAAGGATCCCGTAACCTGTGCTCCACCATGTTATCCCAAGGAATTATCATAGAGAAGTTATTCTCATTTTTCACAACAAAATTTCAGATGAATTTTTTCTTACTGCTTATCTGTACTTTCTAATTTTGCTATAATTACATGTGCAATAATAGAAATACAAATTATTTTTAAAATCTAATATCAAAAATCTATAGGTAACTTTGGGAGGCCAAAGTGGGTAATCACATGAGGTCAGCAGTTGGAGACCAGCCTGGCCAACATAGTGAAACCCCATCTCTACTAAATATACAACAATTAGCTGGGTGCGGCAGTAGGCTACCTATAATCCCAACTACTTGGGAGGCTGAGGCAGGAGAATTGCTCGAACCCAGGAGACAGAGGTTGAAGGGAGCCATGATCGTGCCACTGCACTCCAGCCTATGCAACAGAATGAGAGTCTGTCTCAAAAATAAAAATAAATAAAATAAAATATATATGTAAAAAAGACATCATGTAAGTAATTTAAATATCTAGTATTAAAGGCAACCTGAACATCTAGTAATAATACTACAATGATTTAACAAATCATGGTGAGGCAGGAGAATCAGGTCTGGAGACAGGAAACCTAAGGCCAACCCATAGCTGCCTTCTTGGAATTGGACTAAGGAAAACGTCACCTGTCCATGCCAAATGACAAAGGGCCAGAGGCTCCTCCCTCTACAAAACCCCAGCTCCCTTATGTCACAAATGGGAAATGCCTCTAATTGATAGTGAGCCAAGTATCCACTTCAGCTTTCATTCACACATGGTGTAACCAACCACAGGCCTCTAAAGAGTACTTAGTGGTGTTAACAAATTCTTTTAGTTTAATAGAACCCTAAAGAACATTGCAATTGGGGCTCTTGAGCCACCTGCTTGAGCCTGCTCCCACTCTGTGGAGTGTACTTTCACTTCAATGAACTTGTGCTTTTGTTGCTTTATGCATTTTGTTCAATTCTTTGTTCAGCACACAAAGAACCTGGACAACTCACAGTCAAGACTTTCCTTCCCGTAACTATGGTATAATCAATATGATGGGCTACCATACAAGCATTAAAAAATACAAATATATAAGGAGATACACATAAAATAGAAATGCATATAAAGGAGCAAAGCAGAACATATGCAACTCACGGAAAATATGCATGTATATGGAAGGCATGATATAAAAAAAAAAAACCCAGATAAGATTAAGGGTGAATTATTACTTTCTGTCCAGATGGAAAGAGCTGCTAAAAGTCTGCACAGCAGCAGTTCTCAAGAATGGGTGGAGAGGGCTGGGCGCAGTGGCTCATGCCTATAATCCTAGCACTTTGGGAGGTCAAGGTGGGCAGATCACCTGAGGTCAGGAGTTTGAGACCAACCTGGCCAAAATGGAAAAACCCCAACCCTGCTAAAAATACAAAATTAGCTGGGGGTAGTGGTGCACGCCTGTAATCCCAACTACTCGAGGTGCTGAGGCAGGAGAGTCTCTTGAACCCAGGAGGCAGAGGGTGTGGTCAGCTGAGATCGTCATTGCACTCCGGAGAGCTTAGGCAACAAGAGGGAAACTCCTGTCTCAATAACAGCAGCAGCAGCAGCAATGGGTGGAGAGAAGGTGAATACAGAAATGTGGTCGATCCTCCGAGAGACATTGGACAACTGATGCTATTTTGATCTAATACACTTTTGAAATATTTCACTTTAAATTGGAATTTTTTTTAAAGAAAGGGTCACACTCTACTTCCCAGGCCGTAGTTCAGTGACGCAATCATAGCTCACTGCAGTCTCAAACTTCTGGGCTCAAGCAATCTTCCTGCCTCAGCCTCCTGAGTAGCTGGGACTACAGGAGCTCGTCACCACACCTGACTTACACTGGAAAACATTTTCTCATGAACATATGGCACTTTCCAAGATAAACCAATGAAGACCACAGATATCAGAGATAGAGAGAGCCTACCTTCAGGAACAAAATATTTATAGAAAAAGGCCTCTTCATAATATTTGCATTTACATCTGTATATGTTTTAAAATGTCACATAATTTTGCAGTCTGAATGAATCTTTAATAACCTGATTTAAATAATTCTAACTTAAAGCCACTTAAAGCTGTATTAAAAGAACTTATGCCTTATGATTAAATGTTTAATTCAGAAAAACACTAAGCCTAACTTTTGTCTGATGTTTTATAATTTTTCTATGAATTTAATTACTTTTACCAAATGCTCTAATTTTCAAATTTCCCTTTATTGAGTACTCAGCTGATAGAAGTTAACATTAAAATATTATATTAGACAGTAAAATCCTGAATATTATATCTGTTCAAGTATATTCTCATTAAGCCTTCCAAGCCTACAATAGCCAGGCATAGTAATGAACACATTAAGAGAACATTATAGATTTTAAGAAAAATGTTAAAATTTCCTTCATTAAGAATTTATAATTAGCTAGGCATGGTGGTATGTGCCTGTGTCCCAGCTACTTGGGAGTCTGAGGTGGGAGGCCGAGGCTCCTGTAAGCTGTGACAGTGCCACTGTACTCCAGCGTGGGAAAGAAAGTGAGACCCTATCTCAAAAAATATATAACTAATGAAGGGAAACTCAGAGCCACAGTAATTTCTAGAAAATATATTATCACCCCTAAGAGAATGAAACACCAGCTACTCAAAGAAAAACATTCTCAAGAAGTCTTTTATCTCTGATCTATATCACTCACCATAAAAATCCAGGTCTCCCATGTCATTCTTCATCCCCAAGTCTCTAATTTGTGTATGGCTCTAAATTTCCCAGTTTCTGAGGAATTTTTCTTCCATCCCTTCCCCTAGTGCTAAAACTCTTGCTCTGAATCTCTAGTACTCATAGTCAGACATCTGAAAAATAACTTATATTCTCAATGTGTTCTCCCATTACTTCCTGAAGACACTGCTTCCACTACGGCCCTTTTAAAGTGGTAAATGTTTTCTCTCGCACACTCCTCCTTCTACTAGGCCTAGAGATAAGTCAGTGTCCTTTCCATGTAATTTATAATCAATTCCAAACCATTCTTTTCCTCTCCTCCCTAAAAACTTCCAGCTTTGAATCTCAGATCATCAGATCCTACTGTCCTTTTCTGATGCAATAATCAATTACAGAAACCAATGAAGGTTAATCCCCTCATTTCCGGAATATTTTAATTATTGGCTTAACATTACTTCTGTCAGGTTTTGTAATGACATTAATACTTATGTAAATGATTCTTCTGATATAATGGCTTCTCAAATTCTTAATCTCTTCTTTAAAGGTCTTATCCTCTACTTTATTTTACTCACTCACTTCCATGGTTTGTCACCAGAAACCGTGCCTCAGAAATAACTATAAGACATTCATAATCTCAATTTCAAGCATCCCATTCTTTTGTCACCCCTCTCTTTCTAGTTCACTCTATCAACCAGACTTCCAGAATCTATCATCTCACAATGATTCTATCATCTCTTTTCCATCCCTCCCTTCTGTACCCACCATAAATTCTGTTTTAAATTACAATAATCACTCCTTTTACAAATACTCCCTGAATTCTCCTTATGCTCATTTTATTGTATTTAGTGGATGAATAAGTCCAACTTTTTGCTTATTTCATTTCTACCCCCATAGCTGAATATGACTGATGAATAAAACGTAACTATCACAAACTTCAGTTGGAATCCCAAAGCTGCCTAGGAACCATAATATGTTACTTGTAGACCATTCGCTGTCTCCTTTCTTCGAGTGCAAAATATAGTCTTCCTCATCTAAACTCTGAATTCATGATCTTGTTTTTTGTTTTACTGAGGAAACAAAAACAGTAAGAAAACTTCCACTAAAAGCTACCACATCAATCCACTTGTTATTCTCAACTACATCAAGAAATCTGCCTATACTCTGTCTGCCAAAACAAAAAATTTCTAAATATTTCCTTAGAGAAAGAGACATAGTAGCCCTTCAACAACTTTTCATACAGTGTCTGGCATGAAGTCAAAAATTACCAATGCTGGACACGGATGTCAACAAGATAGCCACTGGAGTTTACCTGGTGTTTATCCCTCCAACAAAAAAGGGGCAAAACAATGAATAAATGGCTATATTTTGACAATAGTCAGTACGGAAGTACACTGAATAGCACCAGGGGAGTGACAAAATCCTTGAGGAGCCCAGAAGCCCAGGATAGTTAGAGACCAAGGCCTTTGCCTCTGTCACATTGTCTCCATACCTAGGATCAGCTCAAAGTCAGGAGGACTTTGGTATATAAGAAAAAGGTAAGGTAAAGACCCCAAGCAGTCCCCATAGCCACCAGATGCCAGAAATCCTTGCTACAGGGAGACACCAATCTTCACAGACCCCAAATCCAGTTTGGAGAGATACAAGAGTTCACAAAGCTGCACTGCCCCAGAGTACAAGCCCACATTATGCATGCTCTACCTCCACCATCTGAGTGGCTATGACCCAATGCCATCTTGAAACCAGATACACTGCCAGAGCTCATCCTGCCCTGCAGGCCAGCAGCTACTACCTCTCTCCATTCTTGAGACCCTACTGTCGTTCCACCACAGTCACATGGGTACCTGCAGCATCAACACACCAGCTACACAGAATCTAGGCCCGAAGAAAAAACCAAGACCCGGATTCTAAACCTATGTAGCATTATGCTTCCCAAGAACAGGCAGACCTGCACAGCATGGAAACTGATGAAGAGCTGGCTGGCCCAACTCCTTGACTGGCCCACCATGTCCTAATATGCAAGCCTAAAAACTAGCCCAGTGACCCCACCCCTAGCAAAACCACAACAGCATTGTCAAACTCCCCAGTCTAGGGCACTGAGGCAACTGCAGACACTGCTAACAAGGATTATAGCTGAAGAAATTGCATAGAGACCATACTACTGAGTCCACCCAGAGCCAAAGTCAATATACTATAATCAAACAACACCCTAGAACTCATCTATAGAAAAAAAATATCTCCCTATGAAAGCCACACCATAAAACAGAAAAAGCATTAAACTAGATGCACAGATAACAACATAAGGAACACAAAACACATGAAAACCAAAAATGAAAAATGACATCACCAAATGAACAAAATACGTTAGGTCTGTAACAGACACGAAAGAAAAAATACTTTAAAAATGCCTTATAAAGAAATTTAAAATAATGAGCTTAAGGAAACTAAGCAAGACACAGAGAAATACAGAAAATTAATTCAATAAAATCAATAAACAATTCATGATCTGAATGATAATTCAACAGAGATAAGGATAAGAAACAACCAAACAGAGACCTTGGAGCTCAAGAATTCAATGAATGAAATAAAACTGCAACTGAGAGCTCAACAGACCACCTCAAGCAGAAAAATGAGTTTCTGAACTTGAAAATGGGTCTTCCAAAATAAGCCAGTTAGAGGGTTAAAAAAAAAAAAAAAGAACAAAGAATGAAGGAAGCCAGTTAAGACTTACGGGACACCATTAAGTGAACAAATTTTTGCATTATAGGGGTAACCAGAGGGAGAAGAAATTGAGAATGACACAGAAAGCCAATTTAATGAAATAACAGAAGATAACTCAAGTCTAGGGAGAGATAAAGACATCCAGATAAAGGAAGCTCAAAAATTCTCAATTAGACCACTCAAAAAATACTGAGACACATTATAGTCAAACTGTCAAAAGTCAAAGACAAAGAGAGGATTCTAAAGGCCACAAGAGAAATGTATCAGGTAACATATAAGAGAACTTCCAATTATATTATCAACACATTTCTCAGCAAAGCTATCCTTCAGAAGTAAAAGAGATATAAAGACCTGGTAAGACAAAAAAACTGAGGGAATTCATCACCAATAAATGCCTGTAGTAGTGCCATACCTGGAGACAAAACAATAATTACTATCATGAGAACATGTGCAAGTATAAAGCTCACCAGTAGAGATAAGTTTATAATCATTCTCAGAATACTGTAATGGTACTATGTGAATTTTTCAATCCTCCAGTATGAAGACTGAAAACCAAAGTGGTTAAAAACAGCAGGAGCTACAATTAATGGCTAAGAACATCCAACAGATAAATGTATAAATTAATACAATAATATAAATTGTTGGGGAAAGATAAAAAACATTCTGAAGTAATTTTGTGAGACTGATATGAGTCGGCTCTGTGTCCCCACCCAAATCTCATGTCACACTGTAATCCTCATGTGTCAGGGGAGGGACTTGGTGAGAGGTGATTAGATCAGGAAGCAGACTTCTGTCATGCTGTTCTCACGATAGTGAGTTATCAAAGTATGTGGCATTTCCCCCCTCACACTCTCCCTTGCTCCACCATGGTAAGACATGTTTGCTTCTCCTTTGCCTTTCACCATGATTGTAAGTTTCCTGAGACCTCTTCGTCATGCTTCCTGTTAAGCCTGTGGAACTGTGAGTCAATTAAACCTCTTTTATTCATAAATTACCCAGTCTCAGGAAGTTCCTAATAGTAGTGTGAGAATGGACTAATACAGAAAACTGGAACCAGGAGTGGGGCACTGCTTCAAAGATATCTGAAAATGTGGAAGTGACTTTGGAACCGGATAAAGGGCAAAGGCTGGAACAGTTTAGAGGACTCAGAGAAAGACAGAAAGATGTGGAAGTTTGGAACTTCCTAGAGACTTGTTGAGTGCTTTCGACCAAAATGTTGATAGTGATATAAACAACAAAGTCCAAGCTGAGGTGATCCCAGATGGATATGAAGAACTTACTGGGAATTGGAGTACAGGTCACTCTTGCTACCCTTTAGCAATGAGACTGGTGGCATTTTGCCCTTGCCCTAGATATCTGTGGAACTTTGAACTTGAGAGACATGATTTAGGGTATCTGGCAGAAGAAATTTCTAAGGAGCAAAACATTTAAGAGGTGACCTAGCTGTTTCTAAAAGTGTACGTTCATAAGTATGAACAAAGAGATTATCCGAAACTGGAACTTATATTTAAAAGAGAAGCAGAGCATAAAAGTTTGGAAAATTTGCAGCCTGATCATGTGGTAGAAAAGAAAAATCCATTCTCTGGGGAGAAATTCAAATCTGCTGCAGAAATGTGCATAAGAGGAGCCAAATGTTAATAGCCAAGACAATGGGGGAAATATTTCCAAGGCAATTCAGAGTCTTTCAAGGCAGCCCATTCTATCACAGGCCCAGAGGCCAAGGAGGGAAAAATGGTTTTGTGGGCTACGCCCAGGGCCCCATTACTCTGTGCAGTTTTAGGACATGGAGCCCTGTAACCCAGCTGCTCCCACTCCATCCCAGAGGCAGATTTCCCCTATGCTGTTCTTGTGATAGTGAGCCCTCACAACATTTGTCCATTTAAAAGTGTGTGGCACAAAAGGGCCAAGGTACAGCTCAGGCCATTGAATCAGAGGCTACAAGCCCCAAACCTTGGTGGCTTCCACATGCTGTTGGGCATGCTGGTAATCAGAAGGCAAAAGTTGAGGTTTAGAAATCTCTGCCTAGATTACAGAGGACGTATGGAAATGCCTGGATGTCCAGACAGAAGTCTACTACAGGGGCACAGCCCTCACAGAGAACCTCTACTAGGGCAGTATGGAGGGACAATGTGGGGTTAGAGCACCCAGAGTCCGACTGGGGCACTGCCCAGTGGAGCTGCCCATTGTCCTTCAGACTCCAGAATGGTGGGTCCACAGGCAGTCAATGCCAGCCCATGAAAGCAGCCACAGGGGCTGTACCCTGCAGAGCTACAGGGGCAGAGCTGCCCAAGGCCTTTGAAGCCCACTATTTGCATCAGTGTGCCCTGGATATAAGACACGGAGTGAAAAGAGATTACTTTGAGGCTTTAAGCTTTAATGACTACCCTGCTGGGTTTCAGGCTTGCACGAGACCTATAGTTGCTTTATTTTGACCAACTTCTACCATTTGAGACACAAGAATTTAACCAATGCCTGTACCTCAATTGTATCTTGGAAGTTAACTAACTTGTTTTTGATTTGACAGACTCATAGGTGGAAGGGACTTGCCACGTCTCAGAAGACACTTTTGACTTGGACTTTTGAGTTAATGCTGGATTGAGTTAAGATTGGGGGACTGGGGAATCAGGGGAAGATGGCCGACTAGGGACAGGTCAGGATTGCAGCTCCCAGTGAAAGTGCAGGGGGTGAGTGGATGCTGCACTTCCAGACAGATTTTTATTGCCCACAGTCCAGGAGATTCCCAGGCGGAGGAGCCCCACGGGTTGCTGGCGCGGCTGTTTCGGCCAGCACAGCTGTTTCCGCCCGCGCGGCTGTTTCGGCCCACGCGGCTGCTTTGCCCGCGCCCTGGTGCAGCGGTTCTCCGTACAAAAGACACTGGTCTGGGTGCCCTCTTAATGGGCGATTGGAGCCCTGAGATGGCAGAGTCGCCCATTCATCTGAAATACTGAGCCAGGCCAGGAGATTCCTAGGCAAAAAAAAAAAAAAAACGCCAGGAATCTCAGCGCCGCCGTTTCAACCAGCTCAGTGAGTCGCGGCACAGGAGATCCCAGCGCCTTTTCAACAGGAGACTGGAATACTGGGAGACAGTCGACTGTTCAACAAAAAAAGACTCTGAGTCAGGGAGCCAGGTGATCAGGCTCGGCTGGTCCCACCAACCGCCCCCCCACAGAAAAAAAAACCCAGTAATAGAAAACGCTCTGGGTTGAGAGTTTCACAGCAAGCACAGCTGAACCAGGGACGGCCCAGCTCTGTGGGGGAGGGGCGTCCACAATTACTGAGATACTCCACCACTAGGGAGGTAGTCTGACCATTACTGAGGAAGCCTGCTGTTGCCGAGGCAACCTGCCGCTACAGAGAGAGTCCACCATAACAGAGGCGGGCCATCATCGCCAAGGCAGTTCTAACTACACCCATATAAACAGGACTGCAGGGAAGATTACACGGCACCTGGGCGGAGCCAATAGCAGCTCAGCAAAGCCTCTGCAGGCTAACAGTGACTAGGCTGTTTCCTCGCTGGGCAGGGCAGCCGTGAAAGGAAAAAAAAAAAGGCAGCAGCACAGTGGAAACTCATAAATAAAGCCCTAACTCCCTGGGACAGAGCACCTGGAGGAAAAAAAAAAAAGGGAGTTTATGAGTTCTGCTGCAGCAGACCTGAACGTACCTGCCCAGCAACTCTGAATGAACAACGGAGCTCACAGCTCAGGACTTGAGCTCCAATAAAGGACAGACTGTCTCCTCATGCAGCCCCCTGACCCCCGTATATCCAAAGAGTCACCTCATAAAGGAGAACAGACTGACATATGGCGGGCATCCTACTGGGACAAAGATAGCAGAAGAGGAAACCGGTAGCAACACTTACTGTTCTGCAGCTGCTGCAGGGGATCCCACAGCAAGCAGGGCCTGGAGTGGACCTCAGCAGTCCTACAGCAGAGGGGCCAGACTGTTAGAAGGAAAGCTAAGGAAAAGAAGTAACTTCAGCATCCACAAACTGAAAGTTCACTCAGAGACCCAATCTGAAAGTCAGTGACTACAATGACAACAGGTGGATAAACCCACAAAGATGGGATGAAATCAGCACAAAAAGGATGAAAACACCCAAAACCAGAACACCTCTCCTCCTACAAGGGATCACAACTCCTCACCAGCAAGGGAACAAGGCTCGATGGAGAAGGGGTGTGAGGAAATGACAGAATCAGGCTTCAGAAGGTGGGTAATAAGAAACTACAGTGAGCTAAAAGAACATGTTCTAACCCAATGCAAAGAAACTAAGAACGTTGAAAAAAGA
The DNA here is from genome assembly GCF_001604975.1 of Cebus imitator. Lineage (NCBI taxonomy): Eukaryota > Metazoa > Chordata > Mammalia > Primates > Cebidae > Cebus > Cebus imitator. The sequence continues at coordinate 10,636,996 of NW_016107391.1, read as the reverse complement.
TTTGACGAAATGCTAACGAGAATGGACAAATTAAAGAGGAATATAGGTGAATTGATGGAGCTGAAAAACACAACACGAGAACTTCGCAAAGCATGCACAAGTTTCAACAGCCGAATTGACCAAGCATTAGAAAGGATATCAGAGGTCGAAGATCAACTCAATGAAATAAAACGAGAAGGCAAGTATAGAAAAAAAAGGGTAAAAAGGAATGAACAAAGTCTCCAAGAAAGCGGGACTATGTGAAAAGACCTAATCTACGTCTGATAGGTGTATCTGAATGTGACGAAGAGAATGACTACAAGCTGGAAAATACTCTTCAGGATTTTATCCAGGAAAACTTCCCCAATCTAGCAAGGCAGGCCAATATTCAAGTCCAGGAAATACAGAGAACACCACAAAGATATT